>NW_024755414.1:0-31207 GCF_018991925.1 Homarus americanus
GTGACATATAGTGCCAGGGTAAAACACGGGAGGTCCTCACCTATAGTGCCAGGGTGAAACACTGGAGGTCATGACCTATAGTGCCAGGGTGAAACACTGGAAGTCATGACCTATAGTGCCAGAGTGAAACACTGGAGGTCCTGACCTATAGTGCCTGGGTGAAACACTAAAGGTCCTGACCTATAGTGCCAGGGTATAAAACTGAAGGTCCTGACATTATAGTGCCAGAGTGAAACACTGAAGGTCCTGACCTATTGTGAAAGTGTGAAACACAGGAGGTCCTGACCTCTAGTACCAGGGTAAAACACTGGAGGTCCTGACCTATAGTGCCAGGGTGAACCACTGGAGGTCGTGACCTAAAGTGCACGGGGAAACATTGGAGGTCCTGGCCTATAGTGCCAGGGTGAAACACTGAAGGTCGATACCTATAATGCCAGAGTGAAACATTGGAGGTCTTGACCTATAGTTCCAGAGTGATACACTGGAGGTCCTGACCTATAGTGCCCGGGTGAAACACTGGAGGTCCTGACCTTTAGTGCTAGGGTGAAACACAGGAGGTCCTGACCTATAGTACCAGGGTGAAACACTGGAGGTCCTGACCTATAGTGCCTGGGTGAAACACACACTGGAGTGTCCTGACCTTAGTGCAAGTTAGGGTGAACACAGGAGGTCCTGGATCTATAGTACCAGGGTGAAAACACTGATTTCTGACGGCAGTACAGTGTGTGTGAAACACTGGAGGTCCTGGACCTATAGTGCCAGAGTGAAACATTGATTGGAGGTCCTGACCTATAGTGCCAGTGTGAACACCGGGAGGTCCTGACCCAGGCACAGAGTGAAACATTGGAGGTCCTGACCTATAGTGCCAGGGGTGAACACTGTAGGTCCTGACCTATAGGGCCAGGGGTAAGTTCACTGAGGTCCTGACCTATAGCACCAGGGGGAAAACACTGGAGGTCCTGACTCATAGGGCCAGGGTTAAACACTGGGATTTCTGGACTTAGAGAAAAAGGTGTGAAACACTGGAGGTCCTGGACCTATAGTGCCAGAGTGAACATTGAGGTCCTGACCTATAGTGCTAGGGGTGAAACACTGGAGTGTCGACCCATAGTGCCAGGTGAAACATTGAGGTCCTGGACCTATAGTGCTAGGGTAAAACACGGGAGGTCCTGATCTATAGTACCAGGGTGAAACACTGCAGGTCCTGCCTATAGTTACAGAGTGAAGCATTGGAGGTCCTGACCTATAGTGCCAGAGTGAAACATTGGAGGTCCTGACCTATAGTGCTAGGGTAAAACACGGGAGGTCCTGATCTATAGTACCAGGGTGAAACACTGCAGGTCCTGCCTATAGTTACAGAGTGAAGCATTGGAGGTCCTGACCTATGGTGCCAGGGTGAAACACTGGAGGTTCTGATCTCTAGTGCCAATGTGAAGCACGGGGGTCCTGACCTCTAGAGCCAGGGTCAAACACGGGAGCTCGTGACCTATAGTGCCAGGATGAAACACTGGAGTTCCTAACCTATAGTGCCAGAGTGAAACACTGGTGGCCCTGACCTATAGTGCCAGGGTAAACACTGGAGGTCGTTACCTATAGTGTAAGGGTGAAGCACTAGAGGTCCTGTCCTATAGTGCCAGGGTGAAACACTGGAGGTCCTGACCTATAGTGCCAGAGTGAAACACTGGAGGTCCTGACCTATAGTGTAAGGGTGAAACACTAGAGGTCCTGTCCTATAGTGCCAGTGTGAAACTCTGAAGGTCCTGACCTATAGTGCCAGGATGGAACACTGGAGGTCCTGACCTATAGTGTAAGGGTGAAGCACTAGAGGATCAGTGGCGTAGCTAGAGTGTGTGGGGGCGGCCGTTGAGTTTGCCGCCCCTCCACCCCCGTGCCCCACAAAAAATACATATTGCACAGTGACTCACTCATATATATATATATATATATATATATATATATATATATATATATATATATATATATATATATATATATATATATATATATATTAAATAGTTTGTGTACCATTATAATATTACTGTACTTTCACATACTCAAATATAGTATGCTTTAAATACACACCAAACATACTTAAACTTTATAAGTTTCCTTAATCCTCAACAGGTTACAGGTTGTGTGTGTGGCGGGGGGCCTCATAGCAAGGGTGTAGCTCATGACGTGGCCGTGATGATGTGGGTCAGGTGTTAGGTCAGACACGACAAGGATTAACTTGCCGCCGATACAAAGGGATGGATTAACGTCTCCAGTAGCTGCAGATATGGGTGATGAGCAGACCCAAAAGTGCCGCCCCCCCAAAAGTGCCGCCCGGGGCGGACCGCCCCCCCCGCCCCCCCCTAGCTACGCTAGTGGTCGTCCACTACAACCTTCTAGTTATAAAAGTCACACTAGAGGAGATATTAATTCTAGTCTGATTCAGTGAATAATTATTACGTTATTCTGTGTCTGACATTCACACACCTGGCTGTCAGTCTCACAGCTGCCTCCTCCTCCTCCTCCTTAAGACCACGAGAATGAATGAGCACACGGAATGAGACCTCGAAACAGTGAATTGAAATTGTAGTGGATTCCTCCCCTACAAGCACCGAACCTTCTCGAATTCCCCAGCCTACGCCTCCAGCGCCGCCCACGGAGCGGGGGTCAACTATCTACCCACGCCTACCCCGGCCTTATAAGGCCTGACACCGCTGTGACCACTCTCTATCTCCGCAAGGTGGATAGCCCACCTGCTGTTAACCTCCTCCTCTATTTCCCACTTCTGAACTCTACCTTGTACTGTACCCTTCTTGTACTCTCAGAGCTAGTGCTCTCTTCTCTCTGTATAACCAACCAACCGACCACTCTCTCTTTCTACTCAGTGCCACCAGCAAGCAACACCTCCTCCTCCACGCCAGCCTGGCGGCTGCCGTTCACGCCAGCGACCTTGGCGTCCCTCAAGCCGCGTGTCCCTCCTCTGGGCACCCTCACCACCCAGCTCTCTCTACTCAACGCTTATTACCATGCTACCTACCCAGCAACAAGCTGCATTGTACATCCAATACAATATGTATACAGTAAGCACATTGTGAGTTTCCTTTCTCCATCCCATCCTGAGTGCGAACCAATATCTCATACCCCCACAAAATTATTTAATGAAAATCATCTGAGGACTTATTTATATCGATTCTCTTATTAGCTTAAATATTTTAGGTCATATTTTCTGTTGTTTTTTACAGGAATTCTTTTATTTTTTACCGAGACCGTAAACTGATCAGTCTTTTAAAGATTCATGTAAATAAGATTACGACAGGTACGGTGCAAATAACTATACTCAGATAATACGTCAGTTTTTTTTTTTTTTTAACTGCGTGAATATTTTGATGTTTAATAATGAATATATTATTTTTTCTTTGTGACAAATTGTATAATTTGAATATTACCCATAGTTAATGTCGTGATGTTTGGCGTTTTATAAATAACTTTTATGTTTAAACACAATTTATTTTTATCATATGGTTTTATCAAATTTTAGTACGTTGCTCAGATTCTTATTCAATTATCTACTTCAAACATAAGAAGATGATCAAAGGCGGCGGCACACTGGGCACTTTCCTCCAAACTTGTTTAGCAAACACGGCCAGCAAAACAAAGAGACGTTTTACGTCACACTGTGATCTTTTATGGGCGCGTCTGCCCAACGCAACGAAAACAACAACAAAGCGTCTAGACGAGGTTCACCATGGATCCCATTACTACAGTTGAGGCCTTGCAGGATTATGCTATAGTTCTTCAATTGCTGAACCAAGTGAAGTGTCTGCAAAAGCTAAAGAAAAGGCAATGGATGCGTCGTGAGGTTTCTTTAAAGGTGGCGGCGGTTGGCTGGTCAAAGAAGATCCTGAACAAATAGAAATATGTCACCATTTATGTGTTATATTTTAAATATAACACATTTCTCGCAACAGCATGAATCCTGCTGCTTGCTGGGCTGTCGGGCTATCGGCCAGCAAAATGTTTGGAAGAAAGTGCTCAGTGTGCCGCCACCGTAACGTATCTTGAAAATACTTATTTTCCAATACACTGAAAATTGTAACGCTTCGCGAACGACTACAACTGCTAATTACAGTCAGTTACAGAAGTGAGAGTGTGGCAGCAACACCGCCGGGGATTAAGACTATTTCTTAAACTACGTTGGTGTCGTCAAGGTAATTCATTCAGTAACGTTATTAGTTTGTCAGTTCTTTTAGATAATAATTCATATTGTAATATTCTTAGATAAACCTCTGTGTAAACACTACGTTATTTTAAGGTAAATTCACAAACTGTGATTTGAAGGGAAGCAGGCAGGGAGGGACATTTGTCTGGGACACCTCATACAGTATATGGTGAGGGAAGCGAGAAGGAAATATCAATAAGAGTGACGTGTTAGTTTACAAGTATGTTGAACAATGAAGAGCTTTAAATTAGTAGAGAGGCAGATTAGCTTAAGTGTAATCACCGGTGAAACGAAATAAACTGCAGGTTGGCCATATTTGGTGCGCGGACTTGTCATGGCACCCGGCGGCTTCCTGACAATTGTGGCTTAACATCGCCTTGTCTACTACAGCAGGTAAGGTCGTCTTGTGTTACATTAAGTGGCAGATGATCTTTGATTCAGTCATATTGGCTTCTTTAACCCCTTCACTACGGGCCGCTAGTTTTAGTAGTTTATTTGACTCACACCAGATGATTGTATTCAACAGAGTAAGGACCCTGTTAACAAGTACTTAGGTGACCATCCCTTAAAAGCTGTTGTTTATTCGTGTGTTATGAGCAGGTTAGAGTTTATATATCACAGGTCATATCTCCCCATGAATAAATTATCCCTATTAAAAATAATACCTAGAGAGGACAGATAAATGAGAAGTGACGAATGATGGTGGTGGAGGAGGCTGTGACGTTGTTGAAGTGTGTTGGAAAATGGAGGTGATTGTGAGAGAACTGCGACCAGGAAAGCGATGATTTGAGGACGAGGAGGAAGAAGAACTTGAGCTCCCTCTTTCATTACTCACTCCAGTAATCCATTATCTCTGTGGTTCCGTCCAATCTAGTGTTTGTCGAGCCAACATTTGAACATCAGTCCCCAGATCCATTTTCCTATCCTCTTATTTAACTTTTCCTTCGCGTGAAAGAATCTTTTTCCGGAACTTGTGTCGGTAAATGGGGAGGAGACGATTAGTGCTAGAAGGGCTTATGGAATTGCGGAAAATTTACAGGGGATGTTTGGATGATTGTAACAAAATCGAAACGACAATGCACAGAACTTATGAGAACCGAACCTCACCTAACCTACCTCACCTTACTTAACCTCCTGAATACGACAACTTAACCCCTTGAATGCGACAATTTAACCCTTGAGTACAACTAACTCTTTGAGCATGATAACTTAACCCCTTAACCAGGGTAAATAAGTGTGAGACTCCAGTAAGAGAAAGGAAAGGAAAAGCTACGATAAGGCAAGGAAGGTTTATACGATAGAATGACAACAGACGCCAAGACACGTGAAGGGAGGGAGAGGTTGTGAACGACGGGTCATTAGCGTCTGGGGAGGGGATACCAGAGGAGGGAAGGCTGACAGGAGTGATATATCTCTCTTAATTTAGACCTCTTGATAATTAGTGTATTTACTAATCTGAAATACACAGTTGAAGACCTTTGTTGTTGAAGTGGAGTAATGTATTATGACCTGGATATTAACGTGATATAATAAGTGATGGTGTGAGTTGAGGAGTCCCCACCTGACTTCTTTTAGGGGTGTAACATAGTGGTCTTGACTATAAAGAACCTGGATATTGAAGCAACTTGATAATCACACCAGCATAACCTGTCCTACGTGTTCCTGTCCTTCGTCCTACAGATAATAGACTCAACTGGCATTTTTCATAGGATTCCTGAACTCTTGAAAATCAATCGTAATAATTCCCGTTTTAATTATAAATTCACGCGTGTATTAATTTTCCTATTGGAGTCTTTGTGAATTACTGGTATTGTGGCATGACTATTAATCGTTTCGTGGCAGTATTCAGCGATGTGAATTCTTTTGAGTAGATTATTTAACTGAGAATCAAATGCAATTCTAAAATCCTTAATCTACCCACAAACCACGGCCGACTAGTGACCACACACGCAAAATGAAACACATTCTTTTAGGGAGTCAGATAAACATCGGTGTTATAAAGACAATTTTATCGTGTTGAAAATCATAAATCACTTCCCAGATACAGATTTATGTAAGGTCATGAGGGAAGGTAGCGTGACCTGACTTTTTCTGTTTCATATGTTGACTGACCTAGAAGCGGCCAGACGTCATTATAAGGTCATAGCCTCACAAATACAATGATTCTCTTTGAAAAAAAAACCCCTTAAGAAATAGTGATAGTGTGTCTCGTGTCGTGGGCCAGGAGTCAGTGGTGGTTTTGAGAGAAGGTCCAGTTAGTTTATATACCATTAGTAAGGAGGACAGACAGAGGAGTGGCGCCTGGGGAGTATGACGTCAATGATGGGCAGGTCACCTAATTCACTAGTTATCCAAAACACACAACGAGGTCAAACGAAGAAACTGAAAGAGGAATAAAGAAATAAAAAAAAATTACTATTTTTTTAATACGTCGAATAATAAAACGATCCATTCATATAGTCAAACAGGGATACATTTATTAAGCCTCACTACGTCATTTAGACCCGGTCCATATATATGGGTTTTAAAAAATCACCATTTGTGTTAAATTTTTGTCCTGGTATAAAAATGTTTTATTTGACTATGAATTGTTTTAATTAATAGAGGAACTAAATAAGCATAGGATTCGTTTTTCATGAATATTCTTTTATTTGGGAAATATGATGGAAATGGACAGTTATTTTTGATAATTATTAATCTATTTGATCTAATTATTTGGTTTATGAAATAATTTAGAAAGAAAATTAACTAATTCTGGGGGATTTATTTAAATAATTTTGGATGTGTCCGTGTGGGTGTTTCTGTGTGGGTGTTTCTGTGTGGGTGTTTCTGTGTGGATGTTTGTGTGTGGGTGTGTCCGTGTGGGTGTGTCCGTGTGGGTGTGTCCGTGTGGGTGTTTGTGTGTTGGTGTTTGTGTGTGGGTGTTTGTGTGTGGATGTTTGTGTGTGGGTGTTTGTGTGAGGGTGTGTCCGTGTGGGTGTGTCCGTGTGGGTGTGTCCGTGTGGGTGTTTGTGTGTTGGTGTTTGTGTGTGGGTGTTTGTGTGTGGATGTTTGTGTGTGGGTGTTTGTGTGTGGGTGTTTGTGTGTGGGTGTGTCTGTGTGGGTGTTTGTGTGTGTGGGTGTTTGTGTGTGGATGTTTGTGTGTGTGTGGGTGTTTGTGTGTGGGTGTTTGTGTGTGGGTGTTTATGTGTGGGTGTTTGTGTGGGTGTTTGTGTGGGTGTTTGTGTGTGGGTGTTTGTGTGTGGGTGTTTGTGTGTGGGTGTTTGTGTCTGGTGAAGACTTTGTCTGGGGTTGTTGTTTTGTTATTGCCAATGAATGTGGTGAAGTGTGGTCCTAGATGGATCAGCTTCCGTGTTCATTATGGTATGCAGTGCAGTGCCCACCCTGTTCCTGTTTTCGTGGCCGAATATTAGATGTCTTGGGTTCAGGTCTCCTATTATATATGTTGGGCAGTTGTAGTTCAATAGTTTTATCAAGTCTGGGGCCGGCAGGTAGTTCCGTCTTGGCGGTAAATATGCTGTGGCTATTGCTATTTCTCCTAGTGTGGTAGTTATTTTGATTCCCAGGAATTCATCCTGGAATTCGTCGATGATTTGATGTTTGAGTAAGTGTTTTACAGCAATGGCCACGCCATCATTTAATTCTTCTGTTTTATTTCTTTGGTAGGTTGTATATCCAAATATTTTTATTTTCTTGGAATTTGAATTGCCGTGACTATTTATTAAAATTATGTCCGGATCAATGCTGAGGTATGTGTTTGCAAGGTTGTTTTTATTTGTTTCCCAGTTGCGGACGTTGTGTTGTATGATGGTAAGTCTTCTGGGTTTTTCTTTATTCATTGTGTTTTGATTTTTTGTTTCTTGTTTGTTGCGCGGGTGGCGATCTCTTGTCCGGAACCAGTCCGTTACGGATTCTTTGGAATTTCCATTGTTCTTCTTTTTTGAAGTTGTGTCTCCTTATTTTAATCCTTTGGTTTATCAGGTAAGCTTCCACTAGTGCTTCAGAGTATTTGTCGTTACAGTAGGTCTATTTTAGTTCTTGTTTCGTTATGGCTTGTATAATGTCTGGCATCGTTTTGCATTCATTAGGGATAAATATTTTGTCACACCAGTGAAGCTGTAGTTCACAGTCATCTGCACATTCTAAAGTCAGGAGCGTTTCCTCGCCCTGGGTATCCATGGTTGCTGTTGAGACTTTTTTCCTTACGGCTCCTGTCTCTCTCTGGATATTATTCTGAAGGTCCTGCCTCTCTGCTGCACTTTGGGTGGATGTTTCAATCCTTTGTGACTTTGCCTTGTCAGCTTCGTTTGTTTCGTGTACTGTTGCGGCTGGTGTTTGCTCCGTTGCTCCTTTTTCTTCTGCGTTGACTGTCTCCTGTGGTGCATCTGGGTTGGTTAAGCGGGACGCTTGTAGCACAGATCCGGAAGCTGGGTTCGCTGGGAAACTCATTGTTGGGAGATTGTTTCTTCCAAGCATTTTGTTCATTTCTATTTCGAACGTGCCTGGGTTCCCTATGTTCATTATGTGAGAGTATAATAGGCAGATGAGCACTTTGTAGTCTCGTATTTCGCTCAGTACAATTTTGGTGGTATTCTGTGGTTGTGTTGTTTCTTCAACTACTTTCTTTGCAATAGCAGCATATGTTGTATTCTCCTTCTGTTGTTGTTGTTGTTTTTCCTTTGCTACTTTTTCATTTATTATTTTCTTTTTGTATGGACAGGCCATTGCTAGGGTTCTGTGGGTCTTATATCCTGGTTCCTTCCCATTTTTACAGTTTATACATGCTTTGGGTTGATTCTTGCAGTCCTGGAAGGTATGGCCTTCTTCTGCACATTCAGAGCATATTTTAAGTTCCTTTTGAGGACAGTCATTTGTTGCATGAGATTCATGTGCATAGCAGATAAAGCAGGTGAGAATATTAACATATTTCTCCCTTTCTAGTTGTTTTGGGAGTACTGACATGTTGAACCCCAAGATTCCAGATTCCAGGGCCTTGTCTGCCATTGAAGTGTCAGTGAATCTCAGCTTTAGGCAATGAGTGTATTGCTTTACTTTTACCACTTCTTCGATTTTTAACCAGTTGTTTTTTATTTCTAGTTCTTCTTTTATTTCTTGTGCCGAGTGCTTTCCAAATTCGTAGTCAAGTCCACGTACACATACTGATCTTTTTGCTTTAACCTCTGGTGGCATAATGACCTGGAGTCCTATGTCTCCAAAGGCTTGCATTCCCTCAGGGCTCAGAATGGTATCCTCATCCCTGTAGTCCCTGCATATTGCAGTGTATCCATCGTTCGACGAGAAAATCCTTGTGAAGGGTACATTGAGTGTACCATACGCTGTTTCAGTTATCTGGGAACGTGAAGGGGCTGTTCTCTTGTCTATAATCTTGAGTCTAACCTTGGTAGCCATTGGTTTATTTGTTTGTGTCTTCCTAGCATATAATTGTGGGTGATAAAGAAGGTTATTGAAGACCCTTCTTAGTGTGCCTATAGGCGACCCCCGGACAGTGGTGTAACTGCACTATCACTGTTTTTCCACTGCCGGATTGGCCTGTGTTCCCCCGACCTCCAACGGACACACACAATCCCACCTACTGTGAGGTGTGCTCCACTGGAGGGGCTCTAGCACGAATACTTAAATATAAGCAGGTGCCTCGGCCAGGGTAAGTAAGGAAGGATTTCAGCAAGAGAGAAAGACCTCAAACCACGTCAGTACTGCCAATCAATAGCTGCCCTCCAGCAGGAGTGTGGGTCACTCACTCTACCCGTGGGGAGGGCTAACTAGGGTTGATAGTCCTGAACGCTCGTGAGGTAGTCCGGTGACAGTCGTGGTCGTTTCCAAAGGCGGAGGCCCCCAGGGGGCGTTGCCCCAAAAAAGATTTCTGGGAAGGCCAGTGGTAGACAGAGAGGTCGAGTTGTAGTCAGGTCGTCAACAGTAGAAAGAAGGCTGGCTGCTTAGCAGCGAAGGGTCAGAAGAGAGGTCCGTTCACGGCTTGTTGTTGAGATTGTCGGACCGTAGTCCGACACGGGACTTTGCCTATAGGCGGCCCGTTTGGTGGTTCCGGCTGGAGCTCCAGGAGCAGCCAGACCGGATTGGGATTGGAGGTGGTCCCACCTGCAGATTGGAAGGATACTGCAGGTTGCAAGTGTGAGCGGACCCCCGATCAGTGGATGCTTACCACCAACCCCCACTCTTGGACGTGGTCAGTTTCGGAGTGGCGCGCCCCCCGAACTGGGGTCCGCACTTGCTGGGAGAGGATACTTTCTAAGCTATCTGGGTGGTGGGTATCGTGTGATGACCCGGAGTAGGTGGTGAATGTGGTCTGTTTGGGCCTTTCGGGTTAGAGTGGCCGCTGGTGTTGTGTGTGTTTCTTGGGAGATTTGAGTTCTGTTTCGGAGGCTTTGTGTGACCTCGCAGTCGAGGAGATAGTGTTCAAGTGGGTTGGCTGCTGGCTCCTGACAGTAGGTGCATTCCATGACGTCATTTCCGATCATCTGCCAGGAGCACTTGTACCCTAGTCGTAGTCGATGAAGGCTGACTTGGGTTTGTCTTGGAGTTTTCTTGTCAGCGAAAGGTGGTTCCCCTTTTGTGGCCGCCAGGTACCATTTGGCTGATTGGGAACCAGCGTTGAATGCGTGAAGGAAGCTCTTTTTGATGTGGAGCTTGCTAGTCTTTCTGAGGTGATTCTTGATCTGTTGCACGCTTGCTGGAACTTGGATGTGTACGCTACTAGAACGTGTAGCTGCCTTGGCTGCTTCGTCTGCCACGTCGTTTCCTCCGATCCCTACATGACTGGGAATCCAGTGTAAGACGACTGGGCGGTTTTGGCTTTGGAATTCCTGTAGCTGTGCGAGGATCGAGGTAATGATGTGGACGTTGTCTCTTGGTTGACTGTGTTGCAGCGCCTGCATGGCCGATTTCGAGTCCGTGTGAATTATGATGGACTTGTTGTGTTGTGTTGCAGCGTGTTGTAGGGCCTTTGAGATTGCTACCAGCTCTGTTTGTAGGGTGGAGCAGTCATTGGAAAGTCTCCATCGGAGGGTCTGACCTTGGGTGTAGAAGGCCGCTCCGGATCTATGATGTTTTGGGTCCACCGAGCCGTCTGTGAAGTATGATGCTGCATCAGCCGGTGTCTCGGTGGCTATGGCTTCGAGAGTTATTTTTTTGAGGTCCTCCTTCTGGAGGTTGGCTTTACTATCGCCTAGGTCGGTAATTTTGAATGTGGCTGGTGGTGGGCTGCATGGTGGAGGAACAACGTAACCATTGTCTCGTGTGTCTTGGTTGTTCTTGACGAGTGTTTCTGCTTGCAGGTGTTGGATGACCTCGCTTGCCTCGTGCGACCAGGTGGCCCCTCGCACTCTGTGGTCGAGGTGGAGGGAGGCACTGATTCGAATTTTGGGAACTGTGGGCTTGTCTGCTCTACAGATTTTGGCGAGGAGACCGGCTGTCACCTGCTTGACTCGTACTGCCAGGGGTGGTAGTTCGGTTTCCATTTGCAAATTGCAAATTCTGGTCCACATGGGTGCTCCGAGCATGGTCCTGAGAGCATTATTTTGGATGACTTCTAGCTTAGCTATTTGGTCTTCTCTCAGTCCAATGAGTGCTGGAGCACTGTAATCTACCAGCGATCTGATGGCGGCCGTGTAGTAGGCTTTGAGCACATGAAGGTTTGTTCCTGCGGATTTGCTGGTGAACGACCTCATTATATTGTGTCTGCTCTTCGTCCTGTGCCTGAGATACTCGAGTTGTGGCTTGAAGGTGTGTTTCTGGTCAAACCAGATTCCAAGACACTGGTGGGTGTTGGTCCAGACTACCGGCGTGTTTTGTATGGAGAGCATCTTGTCTGGTGTGTCTGTGCAGATGGCCATCGCTTTCGACTTGGCTGGATTTATCTTGAGTCCAAGTCTGTTGCACTCCTCTTCTATAAGTTGGAGTGCCTGCTGCGTGTTGGCTAGTCTGTTTGATCCTCTTACTATGAGCTGTAAGTCGTCTGCATAGCATAGGAGCTTGGCTGTTTGTCTGAAAGGAAGTTTGACAAGATTTTCCATCAGGACATTGAACAGCATTGGACTTAGGATGCCTCCTTGTGGGGTTCCGTTTTCATGGACCCTGTAGCTTGAGGTTGCTCCCTGAAAGCGTACTCTTGCTTCTCTCTGTGTGAGGTAGTTCTGGATCCACCCCAGCAACCTTCCTTTGACGCCTTTTTCAGCGAGCGTCGTTGTAATGGCCAGTGGATTTGCTAGTTCGAAGGCCTTCTCAAGGTCGAGGAAGACCACCAGAGCTGGTTTGTAGTCCACTGTGCTGAGTATCTCGGCGATGTTGTTGCCTGTGCCGGTGTTCTCGGTGTAAGCAAAGATGAGAGGGTGTGGGCTGCCTACTTTCCACTTGAGTCGGTTGAGAGCCATTCTTTCTCCCGTCTTCGCTATGCAGCTGAGAAGGGAGATGGGCCTCGGTTTGTCTGGTTCTCTGGGCTTCGGAATGGGCTGTATATCTGCCTTCTTCCATTCCGGTGGGAGTCTTTGTGCTGTCCACGAAGCAATGATGACTTGTAGCAGAGCCTCGTGTCCGGCTGTACCGGCATGGGAAAGCATGGAGTAGGTTATCCTGTCGGCCCTTGGTGCTGTGTCCTTGCTTCGTTTTAGCGACTTCTGGAGTTCTTGCTAGTTGAAAGGTCTGTCAGTGTCATCTTCACTGTTGCAGGCCTCTTCGATCATCTGGAGTCTGACCTGTCGCAGACGCCGTTGTGTCTCCTCCGCCTGTCTCGGGAGGTTTTTCGTTGCTGCTCGGTCAGAGAACAGTTTTGCAAGTCTCTCGGCTTCCTCTTCTGGGTTGGGATGGGTTGGTGGTGGTGGTGTTGCCTTCCCAGATGCCCTTCGGATCTGGGCCCACATCTTGCCAAGGGAGGTGTGCTCGTTCAGTTCGGAGCACCACTTGAGCCAGCATACGTTTTTTATTTCTTCCTTCTCTTCCCTGGTATCCTTAACTATGACTTGCAGGAGATGTCTGTTTGTTTCCGTGGGATGTCTCCTGTAGTTTCTTCGGGTCATGTTCACTCTGTGGTTGAGTTCTTTCACCCTGGGACAGTAGTACCAGTAATCATTGTACTGTCTTGATGTGGGTTTTGTTTTTGGGATAGCCTCTTCTGCCGCTTGGTGAAACGCCTCGACCAATTGGTGGTGGAGGGTTGTCTCATCCACGGGTGCTGCGCCGGCCGGCTGTGATTTTTCGCGCCACTTAGCCAGGTGTTTCTTAAAGAGTCCCCAGTCTGCCTTTTGGGTATTGTATCTCCATCTCGGGGGGGGTGGAGTGGGGAGTTTGTTCACCTTCAGCGTTGTTAGGGTGGCGAAGTGGTCGCTGGTCAGCGTGGGGTGTATCTGCCAGGAGGCCGAAGGCTGTAGTGCACTGGAGACGAAGGTTAGATCTAGCCTTCCTCCCCTAGTGTGGGTGGGCTCTCCGGTGTTCAGGAGGCAGATCTCGGGTGTATCTTGAAAGGTGGTGTATAGGTGTAGGCCGTCTTCATTTGTGGGGCTTACCGAGCTTAGGAAGGGATGATGTGCGTTGAAATCCCCTCCTATGAGTGTGGCGTGGTCAGCGGCCGAAGCAAATAATTGAGTCACCTCCAGTGAGCCCCTTGGGTTCTTGTAGATGTTGTGAACAGTTCATTCCCGTTCTTGGAGGGTTACTTTGACGGCCTGTGTCTCGATGTTTTCCCCACATGGAAATTGCTGCGTGACATCGGCGGAGGGTATGCTTGACTTGACCAAGATCATACATCCTCTTGTTGACGCCTGCGTGAAATGCCTCCTGTATGTCTTGTAACCACTGAATTTGAAACAGTGGTGTTCTTGTAGAAGTGTTTCTTGTAGCAGTATGATGTCAAGCTTGTCCTTGGCTGCTGCTTCTTGTAGGAGGTGTTTCTTGTTTTTGATGCCCTGAGCATTCCATGTTAGGATGTTCAGGGTGCTGATGTTTTCCACCACTGTTTCATCGGGGACTTCTGGTGGTCCTCGATGGAGATGTCCAAGTTCGATTCCAACTGGATCAGGTTCATATCTTCGTGTTCTGTGGTTTTTGCCTTCTGGGCCGTGGTTCGGTTCAGGGGAGTTGAAACGTCCAGTTACTTTCTGGGAGCTGTCGGTATCTTGGGTTCTCTGGTGGCCTTCTTCGGTGTAGAGTGTACCTCGGCTGTCACTCGTGTGAGGACCGGCGTGGCTTCCTCCACTGAGTTGGCTGGAGCTGTGGCGACTTGCCCGAGGACGCTCCCCATGAGTATTTGGAGCTGTGTGGGTTGGATCTTGTGGCCCAGTAGTCCGGCTAGGCCCTCCGCGAAGGTTGTCAGTACCTTGGCTAGGTCTGATACGTGTATCATTCCTTCTGGTGCCTTGGTGTGTGCTTCTTTTGTCTTTTTCGTGGTTGTCGTTGTCTGCTGCTTGGGTGGCTGAGGTGTGGCCGTAGTGAGGCCAGGAAACTGGGCTGCACTTTGGGTGTTGACTGGCTGAGGAGGTTGTCTTTGTTGTTTTGGCCTTTGGGTTCCCCACACGAAGGTACTTGGTGGGGCTGGTGTGTAGGCGGTGGGGGCCGGTCTTGCTGCTGGTCGGTTTGCCTGGACCCTCTTTGTTCTCTCGGAGCATCCAGGATTCCAGGCGTGGTGTTTGCCCCCGCAGTTGGCACACTTGGGGGCAATTTTTTCCCCATTTTTCAACTTGGTGAGGCAGGAGTGTGTGCCGTGCTTCTGTGCGCAGACTGCGCAGATTTCCTTGTACGTGCACCTTGTCTGATGGTGCCCGTATTTCTGGCATCTGAAGCACCGCAGGGGCTCTGGGACGAAGGGCCTCACTTCGTAGATCCCCCAGGTTTTGAGGTCTATGGTGCTGGGGGGTGAGCCGTAGTGCGTTATGAGCACTTGTTTCGTGGTGGCCGTCTTGTCGGACAGGGGAGAGCATCTCTCGGCTTTTAAGATCTTCGGGTGGTTCTCCAGGGGTTCGAGAGGTAGTTCCTTTGGGTACCGGAGGACTACCGACTTCATCAGTTTCTGGGCGGGGTCCAGCTTGGTTGATGCAACGGTGGTGGTGTTTTGCAGGTAAGTGTCGAGGGTGGTGGCGGAGTCTTTGTCTTTGGGGTGAATAATCATCTCCCCCTTTAGGTTGGGCCGCACTGAGAACTTGGCCAGTGGATTTAGCTTTTCCATCTCTGTGACGGCGGCATATGTTGTTTTTGCGTCCGTTTTCGTGATCCGGAATTTTGGCAGTGTCGTTGGAGGTGAGCTGGTGGTGGTGATGGGTGCCTTTTGGGCTGCTTGACGGCATTCGTTTCCCGAAAAAGCACGTCGGCGTTTCTTGTTTTCTACCTTCGTCCAGTTGTCCTCAGTAGCGGTAGCAGTGGTGGTGGTGGTGGAGTTGTTGGAGGTGGTGGCAGTGTTCCTACTTTTCAGGGCTTCATTGAAGGCGCGTAACTGGTCCGCTTTCTCTGTGCGAAGCCTGTCGTAGTTCGGGTCGTCAGGTTGGCGGTTCAGGCGGGGGTCGCGGTTAGGAGGGCGTACGCGCTCCATAACCGGTTTTGTTTTTTGTTTTTTTTGTTTTTTTTTAGATCCTACCTATTCCGGTTGAGTAAATAGCAGAGGAATTACAGCACTCCCCACTGGCTGGTGGTCGTAGAGTGGTTCCTGAGCTTCTCTCCCGGAGCCCCGTTGGGGAAGCCTACTTCCTAGTGTATGTGACTGCTCACTTATAGACGTGAGCTAAGTGTGCCTATTTGGGAAGGATAAGGATTGCTACCCTCTTTCCAGGTGGACCCGCACGATCACGGTTTTCCTGGAAAGACTCGGCTGGGATGGGTTTTGCTCCAACCCCCTTTCGTGTTCACAATCTCCTGGGAGGGAGGTGAACAGTTACAGGGGGGACCGCAGGACGAATACACTTTTGAGGGTGCAGGTCCCTAGGCCAGAGCGAAAAAGGAAAAATAGTAGTAGAAGGAAAAGAGCTCAAACCACGCCGGGAATATCGCGCTATAGCTGCTCTCCAGCTGGAGTGTGGGTCACTCACACCACCAGTGGGGAGGGCAAGCTAATGCTCGATAAACCGAGAACGCTCGTGAGTTGTTGTGGACGATGATAGTCGTGGGTGGTCCGGTCCGGGAAGATGGCCAACAATGGCGCAAGGGAGAGGGCGGTCTTCACAGTTCCGGGTCCAGCAGGAGGTCTTGTTGAGAGGTCTTCTTAGTTCAGGAGCGATGTGAGAAGTGCGTTCACGGCGAAGGCTGGCCGTATTTATACAATCTACGAGGATCAGGATTTGGGGTGAGCGTATCGAGAGGACCAATCACAGCGGCTTAAGCGTAAGGTGTGAAACGCTCTGATCCTGAACCAGAGGTTGAAGGTCGAGACTAGGTCGGCGATTGTACCCCTCACGTCCTCTGCATAGACCTAGTCTCTCGGCGTAGCTGGCTGTACGCTGATTGGCTGGTAGGAGTTGTAGGGGAGAGGAGCCACTACAATACTTCCCCTCCCCTCCCGGCGTGGCGGGAGGCTGGATGTTGTCCGGGTTGTGTCCCACACATAACACATACCGGGCAGGTGTCCGTACAACTCGGCCGCTACGTGTAACAACTCCATCTAGTGACACAAAACCTGTGGGAGAATTAGGGGGAGAAAGAGGGTTTGGGATTAGAGGAGGTTGTACAAGCAATGGTTGTTGTGCTCCTGCTGCTGCAGGGGCTGCGTCAGGAGGAGGGTCCATGGCAGGAGCAGGTTCTATGACAGGAGGAGGGTCTATTACAGGTGCAGGTTCTATGATAGGAGGAGGGTCTATGATAGGTGCAGGTTCTATGATGGGAGGAGGGTCTATGATAGGTGCAGGTTCTATGACAGGTACAGGTTCTATGACAGGAGGAGGGTCTATGACGGGAGGATCTGTGATAGGAGGAGGGTTCATTACAGGTGCAGGTTCTATGACAGGAGGAGGGTCTATGGCAGGAGCAGGTTCTATGACAGGAAGAGGGTCTATGATAGGAGCAGGTTCTACAACAGCAGCAGGGTTCAGGACAGGAACACGGGGTATCTGAGGGTGAAAAGAGGGTGCCCAGAAAAAGTCGTGGGCGTGGTGTTGCTGCCGGTGGTAACTGCGGGTAGACTGGTGCAGGCGTAGTTTGTTGGTGGTGCTGCTGGGCTGGGGGCCCAACGGGTAAGGTGGCCGGTTTGACTCGGTCTATGCTGACGGTGTTATGTCTGCCATTCCGGATAATCGTCAGGAACTTTGCTGAACGGGTAACAACCTGGAAGGGTCCATCGTAGGGGCGTTGTAATGGGTTGCGGCGAGCATCATGCCTGACGAAAACATACTCGGCTGTGAGTAATGCAGGAGGGATGTGTTCAGGGCGCCAAGGAGGCTGGCGTGGAGCAGTAGCTCTGAATGCAGAAACTGCTTGTCGTAGCTTTTGGAGTAAGTCGTGACGAACGGCAGGAGTGGTTTTGTGGAGGTCTGGAGGGAGTGAGAAATCCCCGGGTAGGCGAAAGGGCTCGCCTAGTGTAAGATCTGCTGGGCTACAGTCCATATCCCCCTTGTGTGACGCACGGATGCCGAGGAGCACTAAGGGAAGCGCATCAGTCCAGCTGTAAGGGTCGTGCTGTGCCTTGAGTGCGTCCTTCAGCTGCCGGTGAAACCGCTCTACCATGCCGTTGGCTTGAGGGTGGTATGCTGTAGTGCGTTGCCTAGACGTGCCGAGGAACTGTAGGAGGTGCTGCCAGAGTTGTGACTCAAACTGGGCTCCTCGGTCAGTGATTACGGTTGCGGGGGGGGGCCAAACGGGAAACCCAACCGGACATGAAGGCGCGGACAGTAGTCTCTGCTGTAGCATTGGGCATGGGAATTGCTTCTGTCCACCTTGTGAAACGGTCGATGCAGGTGAAGATGTAGGTGCTACCGTAGGATGATGGAAGAGTTCCCACGATGTTGAGGTGTACTACTTGAAAACGTCCTTTGTGAATAGGGAAGGTTTGTAAGCGGGCCCATATGTGACGATGTATTTTGGAGGACTGGCAGGCCAGGCACTGGGCAGCCCATTTCTTAGTATCAGACTTGATGCCGGGCCAGACGACACATTGCGTGAGGAGGCGCTGGGAGGCCCGCACACCCGGGTGGCTGAGACCATGGATGCGGCTCGAAAACAGTGCGGCGGTGGACGTGAGGCACGAACGGTCTAGGCTGCCCACAGGATACGTCGCACCACAATTTTATCTTCGTGCCAGGAACAGGGAGTTCTTGGAGTGTGAGGCCTGAGGGGGATGTCTTGTATGCTGCCAGGTCTTCGTCGTTCTCTTGAGCCGCGGCTAGCTGCCCATAATCAATGGGTGGAGATGAGGGAAGAGTGTTGGATATACAACGAGAGAGGGCGTCGGCGATCTCGTTGTGGCTGCTTTTAATGTGTTGGACGTCGCTGGAGAACTCGGAGATGTAAGCCAAGTGGCGCAGGGCACGAGGTGTATGTGACTGGGAAGCTGAAGCGAAGGCGTGGACGAGGGGCTTGTGATCAGTTAAGATGGTGAACTGACGGGCCTCGAGGAAGTGCTGGAAATGTTTGACAGCCAGGTATATGGCCAGGAGTTCTCGATCAAAGGCGCTGTACTTGAGTTGTGGTGGTTGAAGCCGTTGTGAGAAGAAAGCAACGGGCGTGAGAATTCCGTTGATCTCCTGCTGTAAGACGGCGCCCACTGCAGTAGAAGAAGCGTCTGTTGTGAGAGTGGTCCAGGCGTTAGGTGCGGGATGGGCCAGGAGGGTGAACGCGTGTAATGTGCTGTTTGATAGTGGTGAATGCCGTAGCAGCCTCTTGAGTCCACACGAGAGGCTTGTGAGACTTCTTTGGGCGTGTCCCTTGAGAAGGTCGTGTAGGGGGGCTAGGACGGTGGCAGCTTTGTCAATGAAGCGGTGGTAGTAGTTGACTAAACCCAGGAATTCTCGGAGTTTCTTCGCCGTTTCAGGTTTGGGGAACTCCCTAATCGCGGTTATCTTCTGTGGTAGGGGTTGTATGCCACTGGGCGAGACTCTGTGACCGAGGAAATCGATGGCAGAGGATCCAAAGACGCACTTAGCAGGATGAACTTTCATGTTGTTGTTCTGCAGGCGTTGGAGAAAGAGTTGTAGGTGGTGGCGGTGCTCGGCAGGCGTCGAAGATGAGACGAGGATGTCGTCAATGTAGACGGTGACAAAATTGAGGTCGCGAAGCATATGGTCCATATACCTCTGGAAAGTCTGTGCTGCATTAGGGTGTGTCATAGGAGGGAAGATCAGCTAAAACTAATGGCCCATCACTTTTTTGGTAGATTTTAGTGTTTATAAACAGAAAATAATTTCAGTTTCAATATTTTGCAACCTTTTGCTAGGTAAATTTTAGCGTGAAATTTATCGAAAATCTAACGTACAGCTGCATTAGTGCATTACAATTAAATAGTGAACATTGATTTCTGACTTCATTCTTTAACAACCCAACTAACAATATTTTTTTCTGTTTCAGATTCTGATGCATTTATAAGTTGATAATATTTGCGATGGCTGCTTGTGTCAGGACGAGGAACCAAAAATCCAGCCATCTCAGTCACTATCTTGGGTCTGGGAGAGAGCTCCTGAAGTCGGAGTTGCCTACATTGAGAGATGCTTTGAGATACGGTGTTTTAATCAGGCAAATCAGTGAAAAGAACCAAAGAACTTACACAAACAAAGACATTGCCAGTGATATGACCAAAGCTGTCTTGGCACAGTACACTCTGGCTAACGCTCAGTTCAAGCCTCCAGTCATAACAAGTCAGAAGAAGATTAGTGAGAGACTGCTAGCCAGTTGGGAAAAGGCAAGAGATATCTCTCTTGGGAGAGGAAAACTTGCAGTTAAGGACAGCTTTGCCAAGCAACTGGACCAGTTATTTGACATAATTACTTGCAAGTGCCCAATTGTTCTCTGTCCTGAGTTTGGATGCGATCGTGACTGTAAATCCGAGGCCCACATCTCCTGTATTTGCAAGCGTGAACTGAAGATTCCTGTGATCGAACTGGCATTTGTCAAAGCACAGAGAGAGAAGACTGGCAGTATAGGGGCTCTCATGATTTCTAGCCAAGATATTCCGGAGTCCAAGAGACAGGAGGCTGCCACAGAGAGACAGAAGAGGAGAAGAGTTGCCGAGGAAAAGAGACTTGAGAAGGCCCAGGGTGAGGTAAAAAAGGCCGATGATTGGAGTCAAGCTGATTCAGAGTTTAATGACTTCCCCATGGCTGATCCGAGTGCTGACCAGGAGAATGGTGACTTTGTCCCTAACCCAGAAAATAATGATCCCAAACCTTCCAGGCATAAGATTCGAAATAGGAAAGATATCGAGCATAGCTCTGGCCAGCATGCGACACCACACTGGTCTCAGAGAAACTGCAGAGATAGCAACAGCTGCCTGGATTGACGGTGGTTTGATAACACCTGATGATGTTCACCTGGTGATAGATCATAACAAAGTAAGGAGAGCTCAGGAGAAACTTGTCAGTAACCTAGAAGAGGAGTTTGATAAGGGGATAAGAGAAAATGGAATCAATTGTTTGTTCTTTGATGGGAGAAGGGATGACACTAAAGTGTTCATGAAAGTTGGAGATTCTGACAAGTTGTTCCCTGCCATGGTGAAGGAGGAACACTACTCCTGCTGCAGTGAACCAGGAGGGAAGTATTTGTGGCATTTCACTCCAGAGAAAGATGACATCAGGAAACCAGCTGAGATAGTGGCAGATAACATTGTGAACTGGCTCAGAGAGAGGAACGTAGACCAGACCCTGCAGGCCATTGGAGGGGACAGCACCAACACGAACACAGGGTGGCAAGGGGGGTCATACAGTGGATAGAGCGGAAGATTGGGAGGAAGCTGGTCTGGATTGTTTGTGACCTCCACACCAACGAGTTGCCACTCAGACATCTGATCCAGGAGCTGGATGGCAAGACTCTTTCAAACAACAGATGGTCTGGTCCTCTTGGCAAGATGCTGGACTCTGCCACTGAGTTAGAAATAAATCCGAGCTTTGAAAAAATCACAGTTGGCCCTCCACTCGTTGAGCTTGCACATACTGTCATTGACGACCTGAGTACTGACCAGTACTATGGTTACATGATTTGCAGTGCCATCAAAACTGGGGTCATGCCTGATAGACTTGCTTACCTGCAGATAGGTCCAGTCTCACATTCTAGGTGGCTCACAACGGCTCTCAGGTTCTGCAGAATTTGGGTCGCTCATCATAAACTGAAAGGGAACCAGCTTCACAACCTGAGACTTATTGTCCAATTCATCGTGAGTGTCTACTTGCCAAATTGGTTCAACACCAAGGTCAAGTCATCGTTCTTCGAAGGTCCGAGGCATGTTCTCTTCCAGCTTGAGCTCCTGAGGAGTCAGCCAAGGAAGGTTGTTCAGATTGTGGAGCAGACTGTGAGGAGATCTTCCTGGTATGCTCATCCCGAGGCAGTTCTGCAGACAATGCTCTGCAGTAAGGATGAGGAGGAGAGAAGAGTGACAGTCAAAAAGATCTTGGATATGAGACTTATGAGAGGATCTGGGCATGACGAATCAGTTGGTGACGATTCCTTCAGGGTCAGGAAGACTCCTGAAGTCAATCTAGGTGCCAAGACCCTCACTTATCTCATAGATCTGGATAACATCCAGGCTGGCAGTGAGCCCCCTCTTACCTGCAGCCTCACCAATGTTCAAGTCAGAGCTTTCCTGGACAACCCCATGCATGTCCCTGCCTGGCCCTCGCACCCAGAGTATAGGCGTTGTGTACACAGCAAGTGAGCTGTCCGCGTGTATACAGCCAGGAGAGGAGGGAAGGCTACATCCGAGCTCAGGTGGTCAGCAGGGAGGTGATGAGTAGAAACAGAAGCAAGAAAGACATGTCTATGGTGTGCAGCAACACCGGGTCGTAGTAGTAAAACCGGTTTTTGTATTTGATGATTTTGTTTTCTAAAGGAATATTAAATTTAATAAATGTGTCAAGATCATTCGTTTCACTATTCTGGATCATTTTCATCCTAATAAATTAACCTGATACATTTACTTTAGTTTAAATAAGCTATTTAGTGGTGTTGGTAAAAGGGTGGGAATACTGAATTTTCATAAGATTTCAAGTTAAAATTTACCTAGCAAAAAATGAAAACTTTTCAAATCTGAAGATATCACATGATTCTGCACATAGAACTACATCATTAATACCATGGGCCGATTTTTCAAAAAAAAAAAAAAATTCGCCTCTGTATGACACACCCTAGTGCTGCATTGCGTAAGCCAAAACTCATGAAAGTGTACTCGAAGATTCCAAACGGAGTGGTGATGGCTGTTGTTACGAGTAGGGGATTTAGAATATAGTTAAAAGTCTACCCAGATCCCAACAGGCAACAACAATAAAAAAAACAAAGACAATCGGACTATAAAAGTGTAGACAAAGGATGCGAGTTTTTGTTGTGTATAATAAAGTACCATAAATTCCTTAACAAAATATTCAGCTTCTTATAAATTACCCTTAACCATACTTAACCTAAACATACGCAACATTGGCTTAACAGTATATACATATTTATACAACATTCGGAAGCAAAAGGACGTGGGGAGGCAATATAAGATTACAAAATACTCAAGTGCAGTGCTGAGATGGCTGACGAGTAAGGCTGAGTATTGAAGACGATGGTAGGTAGTCACTGTGCTGTAGGTTTCCAGGATAGGTGATCCTAGTGTGGTCACTTCCCAGAGTGAAGTGCCTATCCTCGATCTGGAGCTGATGAGGAAGACTTGGAGGAGGTGACGCAACAACCAGGATATGGAGAAGGGAAATCCCTGAGTGGTAACTAAGACTAGTCATACTCGGGTTTCGTCCCTAGATGGCGTTGCTCGTGGTGCTGGGTTGGTAGATCATGTCAATAGATGGCGTGGTTCGTAGTGCTGGGTAGGTAGATCATGACAATTGATGGCGTGGTTCGTAACAGCTGTCTTCTGGGTATCTGCAGGTGCTACTTGGATCTGGTGGAAGGCATGCTCCAAGTCGATCTTCGAGAAGATAGTCTTGCCATGAAGTTTGTGGTGAAAGTCCTGGACATGTGGAATAGGGTACCTGTCAGGTTTGGTGACGAGATTCAGGGCTCTGTAGTCGCCACCCACCCTCCACTCGCCGGGTGTTTGCTGAGGAACCATGTGAAGAGGTGATGCCCAGGCACTCCTTGAAGGGCGAATGATGCCGTCTTGCAGTAGTTTGTTGAATTCTACTTTGGCTGTGTTCAGGAGCTCAGGGCGCAGGCGGCGAGGGCGTGAAAAGGCTGGTGGTCCTTTGGTTTCGATGTGGTGGAAAATTCCCGATGTAGGTGGTGGGGGTAGAGAGACTCGGGGTGAGAAAAGCTCCTTGAATTCGTCGAGCAGGGAGAAGAACTCGTTGGAAGGAGCAAGACAGGTGATAGTGTCAGTGTGTCTGGCACGAGAACCCTGGATCTTGCGTGCTGTAGGCTCATGGATGAGGCATAGATGACTTGGTTTGACGCCGAGCTTGTGGAAGGTGAGGAAGTCGAAACCAAGGATGGGTTGAGACACGTCTGCTATCACGAATAACCAACGCAGAGTCTTGGGCAGACCGAGGTCTAAGGCGAGGGTGCGTACGCCGTAGGAGGCGATGGGGGTACCGTTGGCAGCGAACAGGTCATAAGAGGGTTGCTTCGACTTGTCTTGTAGTGAGGAAGGGATGAGACTGACCGATGAACCTGTGTCGATGAGGAACTTCTTGCCGGAGGTGCGGTCGGTGACGCTCAGTAATGAGACGCCTGAAGGGACGGGGGCTGAGGCGTCTACCAGCCTCCGGTGTTGCCGTTTCCCGAATAGGTGCTGTGGGGCTCACAGTTTTGAGCATTGCGGCCGAAAGTCCGGTGATACCAGCAGAGGGTATATTTGTTGTGCTGGAGGCTGGCTGCTGTGCGTCAGGACTTGTAGGGCGTGGTGCGTGAGTCAGGAACTGGCACAGCAGTGGGTATGGAGGAGCAGAACTGCTCAATGGTGTCCATCCTGCGGTTCAAAGTTTGCAACAGGTCCCTGATGTCTTGTGAGGTATTGCTCGGCTGAGGGGTGTTGACCCGGCTTACAAGTTCGGTGGTAGGTACTGGTGTGGCCGTGGGGTTGTCCGTGGCGGCAAGGCGCTCAGCAGCGCACTCGTTGAAAATTCTGTCTGCCACAGTTGCGTACAGTTCTGGTGCCTGTAGTGGCTCCTCTCCCCTACAACTTCCAACTGAGCTCCGGCGCGCGCCTACCAGCCAATCAGCGTACAGCCAGCTACGCCGAGAGACTAGGTCTATGCAGAGGACGTAGGGGTACGATCGCCGACTTAGTCTCGACCATCAACCTCCAGTTCAGGATCAGAGCGTTTCACACCTTACGCTTAAGCCGCTGTGATTGGTCCTTTTGCTACGTTCACCCCAAATCCTGATCCTCGTAAATTGTATAAATACGGCCATGCCTGTCCAGGGAGGGCCTTGACTGCTGGACCCGGAGCTGCGAAGACCTGCTTCTTTTGCTGCATGTTTGAGCAGTCTGCAACTTTGTTGTGATAGGACACTCAATCCTAGTGATTGTACTTACTCAACATAGTGACGGTGTAATTACCATCACAGATTGTACGGAAAATTCCAACTTCTGGAAAACAAATATTTGGGCTCCCCAAATTTTGACTACTACCCGTGCATCTACGTCCTGGATTGGCCAATCAGTGGTGCCCCACGGTGGCGTGATACATGCACGTTTACTGCGGTGCTCTGATTGGCTAACCGAACGTGGCGTGGTAGGTAGGCTGTTTCTACTCTCTAAGTCCTCTTCTTTCCTTTTTTTCATCCCCCTCATGCACTCCGTTCTTTGAACGGGAGGCGGGACTTAGCGATACGGTCGATCCGGCAAGGGAACCTGTGATAGTGCAGGGCACCCCTTGTCCGGGGGTCACCGGTAGGTGGCAACTTTCTTAGACATAACTATAGTCACAGGTAACCTGGGTGCAGAACCCTACGAGCCCGACGCCCGTCCAAGAGGGGGGGGCGGGGTCACTGCTCCCAGGCAGGAGCCCTGTGTTATAGGTAGGATTAGATGTAATCAAGAAGATGACAACAAGCATTAGAATAAAACATAGAGATAAGGGACACTCTATTGGAAGGGGAAAAGTGGCAGAAATCACTTACAACAAATTGCAAGTCCCACTAACAAGAATATTCAGCACCAATGAAGGTTTTAAAGTAATCTGTAAAGATGACTTTGATTCAGATAAAATCCTTTCAAAAGAAGCAAGAGATATATTTTATAATGAAGGCCTTATTGTTGTCATGCCACCAGAACAAAAAGCAAAAAGATCAGTTTTCGTTCGTCAAGTCGACCAAGAGATCGGGAGGAAGACATCGGAAGACCTGAAAGATGAACTGGAACGCCAAAACAGGTGGATGAAGATTGAAGAAGTCATTAAGATAAAAGACTATACTCATGTTTTTAAGATTACTTTTGAAGAAGTGTCAATGGCTGAGAAAGTTTTACAACAGGGCTTTCTAATATTCAACATGTCAGTCACACCACATCAAATAAAGAAGGAGACATTCATCAGTCTGCAAACTTGCTTCTCCTGCTACAAATATGAAGAACACACAACGAGAGACTGTCCGGAAAAAGAAAAAAAGTACTGCTCAGATTGTGCAGGCGACGACCATACCTACACTGAATGTAAGAATACACATGTTGGCTGTCTCAACTGTAAGAGAAACGGGAATGTATACATAGGACATAGGACGTTAGCAATGGCATGCCCAATAAAAAAACACATGATAAAGTACAAGGAACAAGAAACAAGGAAAAAGGAACAAGACAAGAAGGATACGACATACGTCGAAATAGCAAAGAGAGCGGTCCAAGAGGCTCATAGACCAGAATCCACCATATTAAACCTAGTGAGCCAATACATGATAAGGTAATGATTAGTATGATCCATGCACATTTGCACAATATCATTGCACCCGGATCATACAATGAGGAATTAAGGAAAATGTTTAAATTGAATAGCCTACCAGAGATGATATTTCCAGAGAATCCACAATCCGAAAAACTATTTCAGGCAACATATGCAAGCGAACTGAGAGAAAGACTACATCTAGACGAACAAAGGTTTGAGCAAGGAGCAACAGCTGATACACAAGGAACACAAGCGACTGATAGAGATCCCAGACAAATGACTAGAAGTGACAAAGAGAAGATAGAAATAACAAAAGGACAGACTATAAGACAAAGGAGTAGGAGGAGAGAAGATAAGATGGAAACTGATCACAATATACAACCTGAATCTGCTCAAGATATTGGATTAAAAGTTATCACTACAACAAAACATGGAATCCCAACATCGAAACCAACAGGAGGGACAATAGTAAAAAACTGTGAAGGAGGGATATACAAGTGGACATATCAAGAAAAATCCCTAAGCGAAGATTATGTCTGGTCACTAATTACTACGGACAAACTAAAGATTACGACCAATGACTTTAAAATAGTAGACCCGTCAGAGTTTAGAAGAGTCAGAAGCGGGAAACAGGATGATAGGTCTCCACTTCAACAGTCACAATCCAAGTATAAGAAATAATGGACAATAGACAAACAGTAAGAACTTTAAGAATAATACAACACAACGTAAGAAACTGGAAGACCGAGAGAATTAACCTAAGTAATATATATCAAGAAATTGACCCTGACATTATACTAATAAACAGTCACGGTGAGACAGAAAACAACAACATAAAACTCTTTAACTATTATGTAAACCAAAGAAATAAATCGGGCGAGAAAAATGACGGAGTAGCGATAGCGGTTAAAAGAAACTTTAAATTTAAACTAATTGTTGACTTCCAGGATGAATTTCTAGCAATAAAAATAAATACAACTCAAGGAGACGTAATTATTGCTACTACTTATCTCCCACCGAGACGACCCTACCTACCTATAGAAGACCTATTAAAATTGGCTAACAATAGTCATCCGATGTGCATCTTAGGAGACTTTAACGCCAGACATAGGATTTTTGACAATACAAATAATAACGTCGTGGGAAACGCCCTTAATCAATTAATAAATTTAGGGAAAATCAATCATCTGGGTCCTAACTTTCCAACCTGGAGAAATCACAATACACAATCGACACCAGACAAAATTTTTACCAACAACAAAGCCTTTTTCAATTACCATATAATACAGGGACCTCTTACAGGCATTTGTCTCTGCAATTATACTAACCTGTCAGCAAGCCCCGCTACAGATGCCAATAAAAAGGGGCGTGGAGTGCAAAACAGACTGGGACAGCTTCAAGACGAGAAGTATCCTCGATTAACCGGAAAAACAACAGAAGATATAGACTCGAAATGGACAGACTGCACTCAGCAATAAAAAGCATCTATAGCAAACTTGCTCATACACTTTAGAACATTACCCAACAACAGACTACCAGAAGAAGTTAAATTAATCCAAACCCATTACAATGAAATAAACAGGTGTATGGAAAGACACGGCAGTAACAGATGGCTATATACGACACAGACAGCACTACAGATAAAATTAAGAGACGCATGTAAGGAAGCAAACAATAAAAAATGGAATGATATTATAATGGCGGCCGACAAGACTAAAGACACAAAAACATTTTGGACTTCTATAAACAAGATGATGGGGCACAACAAGCAAAAAACACCATACATTAAAGACCAAAATGGAACAAAATTGCACGAGGAAAATGAACAAGAGTCAGCATTCAAAAGGGAATGGGTAAAAGTTTTTAAAATATCAGATGAGGAAAATGAAGATTTTGATAGTGAACACGAAGAAGGATAGAAGACGAAATGGGAAGACACATACATAGAATCACCCCAAGGCAATATATAGACTATAACTTATTACCTAATAATCAAATAATAACCATGGAATGCTGTCTGAAATTTGAGAAAAAGCCCTGGGCTCTAGGTATTACAGAATCTACTGAAACATTTTTAAATACACTATTAAACATTTATAACGCATGTAATAACTGGTTACTTTCCAGACAAAATAAAATATGCTAAAATGATATTTATTCCTAAGGAGGGTAAGGACAATAAGGAAATATTAAACTACAGGCCAATATCTTTATTAGAAATTACCGGGAAACTATTGGAAAAAATATTAAATTCAAGACTTATAGCCTTTTTAACACAACATGGGAAAACTAACAACAGACAACATGGATTTATGCCCAATAGAAATACCCTAACTGCAATAGCTACAATAACGGAAATAATTGCAATAGAAAAAAGCAAGGGTAACAAGATCAATATAATTTTAAGGGATGTTTCTAAGGCTTTTGATAAAGTTTGGCATTTAGGCTTGAAATATAAAATATTAAAACTGGGACTTAACGAATACTTGCTAAGAATATTGCGTAACTATTTAGATGATAGGAGAGCACAAATTCAAATTGGAAACTTTTTAGGAACTATGTTTAATCTTGAGAGTGGAGTACCTCAAGGAGGATGCCTTTCTCCAACACTATATACAATTTATACTTCAGACACACCTCAACCTACCCCCTTTAGCGAATATGTAATGTTTGCTGATGATATTACTCAAATAGTATCATACCCAGGAAAATCAACTCAATTTACGGCACTCTACACGGTAAGAGCGATAAAAAACATAAATGATTTTGAGAAAAAATGGAAAATCAGGACAAATAAGAACAAATTCAAGATAATACCAATAGCCAAGATTAAAACAAGTCCAGTAATAGTCGACCAGGAACTATACCCATACGACACTGAAGGCAGGATGCTTGGATTAAAACTAACAAAAAGAGGATATATAACATACTTAAAAGATAAAGAACGACAGGCATGAATAAGATTATCAAAAATAAAACGCTTTAAGAACCTTAGCATTAATAACAAAAGAAACATTTATATTGCCCTTGTCAAATCAATTATGGACTACCCACCCATCCCATTGAACACCCTTAGTAAATCGTGCTTTAAAAGGTTACAAACAGTACAAAATATAGCCCTCAGATTTATATATAATATAAAATATACAGACCACATCAATAATGAACAGCTACACAAGAGAGCAAACCTCTTAGCAATCAATGTAAATATACACAACAAAGCTGTAAATATTTGGAAAAAAGTGACTGAACTTAACACAGAAACATATCAAAACTGGATAAATAATATAGACAACGAAGAATTCCAAGAACACATTTGGTTTAAATCAGCCAGGAAGAAAGTAATTGAACCATCTCCTGCCCCAATATACATATAAAACATTAATAGAGAGAATAAAAGATGAGAGTGACCTACCAGCTCCACAAGAACCTGGCAGGCCTCTCCATACAGTGTACCTTTAGACTAACATAACTAATATTTAACATTTAACATTGAACTAACATCTTAGCAAAAAAAAAAAAAAAAAAAAAAAAAAAAAAAAGGCTACCCTCCCAGCTACAAGGGACCTTGGAGCCGAGACCACTAACTCAAAAAAAAAAAAAAAAAAAATAATAATAATGTGATTACCCTCCCAGCTATATCAGCCAGGAAGAAGTAATTGAACCACCTCCTGCCTCAATATACACATTTCTACATAAAACATTACTAGAGGAATAAAGATGAGAGTGACCAACCAGCTCCACTAAGAACCTGGCAGGCCTCTCCATACAGTGTACCTTTAGACTAACACAACTAACACTTAACTAACACCTCAAAAAAAAAAAATGTGGCTACCCTCCCAGTTACACAAGGACCTGGGCGGGCTCACTAACTCCAACAATAATAAAAATAATAATAATAAGCAGCATTATATAAATAAACCAATATTAATACAAAGGTCTGACGACCCAAGGGAGCAGAACAAAGACAAAACACCAATAAGAAAGATGAAGCGATCTGGTTGAGCCCAGATTCTTTCTACTCCTACTGTATTTCAGTTTCACCACTTTTCCTTCAACCCCTAATAATCTTCTTTCACCTCTTAACTAAAGACTTCGTATCGTATCGTAACACACACAGCGAACGATTCGCCAGCCAGCCTTCGCCGTGAACGGACCTCTCTTCTGACCCTTCACTGCTGAGCAGCCAGCCCTTCTTCTACTGTTGACGACCTGACTACAACTCGACCTCTCTGTCGATCACTGGCCTTCCGAGAAACCTTTTTGGGGGCAACGCCCCTTGGGGGTCTCCGCCTTTGGAAACGACCACGACTGTCACCGAACTACCTCACGAGCGTTCAGGACTGTCAACGCTAGTTAGCCCTCCCCACGGGTAGAGTGAGTGACCCACACTCCTGCTGGGGGGCAGCTATTGATTGGCAGTACTGACGTGGTTTGAGGTCTTTCTCTCTTGCTGAAATCCTTCCTTATTTACCCTGGCCGAGGCACCTGCTTATATTTAAGTATTCGTGCTAGAGCCCCTCCAGTGGAGCACACCTCACAGTAGGTGGGATTGTGTGTGTCCGTTGGGGGTCGGGGAACACAGGCCAATCCGGCAGTGGAAAAACAGTGATAGTGCAGTTACACCACTGTCCGGGGGTCGCCTATAGGCACACTAAGAAGGGTCTTCAATAACCTTCTTTATCACCCACAATTATATGCTAGGAACACACAAACAAATAAATCAATGGCTATCAAGGTTAGACTCAAGATTATAGACAAGAGAACAGCCCCTTCACGTTCTCAGATAACGGAAACAGCGTATGGTACACTCAATGTACCCTTCACAAGGATTTTCTCCTCGAACGATGGATATACTGCAATATGTAGGGACTACAGGGATGCGGATACCATTCTGAGCCCTGAGGGAATGCAAGCCTTTGGAGACATAGGACTTCAGGTCATTATGCCACCAGAGGTTAAAGCAAAAAGATCAGTATTTGTACGTGGACTTGATTACGAATTTGGAAAACACTCGGCACAAGAAATAAAAGAAGAACTA
>NW_024755415.1:0-22426 GCF_018991925.1 Homarus americanus
CTGTATATTCTGTTTATGTTGTCTTTATATATAATATATATTTGTAATTACGCCTAAGATTATTAGTTATTTAATCTAACAAGTTTAATGAATCACCTCGGATAATACAATGTGATAAGAAAACCCCCAAAAGAGAAACATGTAACGCCACAATAGCATATATTTAAACCTACACCACTATAAATTTTCCCCTGAATCACCAGAATTTAAACCGTCAGGAACTACCCTATGTTTCGATGATTCATAGTCCCGTGGGTTCACTGATCCAACGGTTCATTGGTACGAAGGTTCATTGATCCATCAGTTCGTTGATCTGAAGGTCCATTTATCTGAAAGTCCATTGATTCGAGGGTTCGTTAATACAACGGTTTATCGGTTCGAGGGTTCATTGATCCAACGTTTCAGCATTCCGAAGGTAAATTAACTTCATTAGGTTGCATTAAGTTAGGTTAGGTTGGGTTTAGTTAGGGTAGGATAGACCCTGGAACTATAGTTGAAGAATATGTGGACTTAGATGATGTGACGTAAAACATAAATACATCACAGATGCTTAGTTAACATATGAAACAGCAAAATGCCAGCACAGGTTTTTAAGAATGCTGCTTTAAATTCCTGTAGTTGTTGTTGTTGTTGTATGAATGTTTGTCAACAGTTATTGAAATTCAAGATAAAGGTGATCTAAATTTTCTGAAATGTGAATTTGATATATTTATGGGAAATTTTGGTTACAGATATTTGAAACATGGAGCGTTTTATCCTGAGATTATACCAGTGATTAGGAGGGTGGCTCTCTCTCTCTCTCTCTCTCTCTCTCTCTCTCTCTCTCTCTCTCTCTCTCTCCAAGTATTTACAGTACAGAAATTAATTATGCGAAAGTAATTTGGAAATTTTGTTGTACGATGTTGAAAAAGAGAATGTTTTAATAATTAAGTGAAGCCGATGATAACTGCTACGTATAATTTACATAAGGGATATTGGTTTATTTTTATGCCGTTGAATAAAAAATGACCTTTTATGAAAATATAATTACGATAAAGAATCAACACTGTAATAATTACATGATGCAAAAAATATTGATAATATATTGAAATGTGGAAAACTATTTCTAAATTAAAATCAGTATTTGTCGCATATACATCAAATGTCCTCCTAAAATATAATGATTACATAATATAAACAATGTAAAAATAAAGAAACGACCATAACGCATCCAGGAAGCGAATAACATTATAACGTCAACGACAATACAACACCACGATTACTATGACAATACAAAGACAGCACTACGATATTTTAACTACAACACAACTTGTAACAACAACACAACGACTACTATGACGACAACACAACGATAATTATGACGATAGGGGTTTGGTATAATATCCACACTTACCTTAAAACAGAATAGGTTTGGTTAAGTTGTTGTTGTTGTTGTTATTGTTTTAGTTGCAACTGTTATTTTCACCATGTTATTCATGAAGGTCGAGAAAGTTTTGTTTGAGTTAGATTAGGTTAAATTAGTCTTGGTTAAGTTATGGTTGAAATAAATTGTTATGTACGGTAGTGGTGCTGCGTCTCTCCCTCGATGGTGCATGGCCAAGAATTAAAGAAAAAACGAGTTTAAAAATAATATAATGAACTAAAAAAACAAATAATTAATCTAACGTAAATTAAGGGGGTTAATTCCCACCAAATATAAAGAGCCATAATCCACGTACCACTCAGGGAAAGGGGAAAGAAAATACACATCCTGCCACTCTTGATGATAATAACAATAACTATTTAATTACCTTCACAAGCAACAACACAGGTGCACATCAGTAATGGGTCAGCTTCTAATGATAGTTACAGAGATAACATTAGAGACGCCCTGATGCCGGCGGGCCTTTGAGCATTACACGCTCCACATGGGTCACGACTCTCACATAACACACAAAAAAACTCACAACAGGAACCCGAGATCAAAGCTTCTTCTGACAAGCCTGGAAATGAATGGCAGATAAATTACGATATTTGATGGTCGACTTTAACGTTTATAATATATATTGTAGGTCTTTATGAGGGTAAAGTTAGTTATTTTAATATATAAATGGCGTAGAGACTTGTCATAATAGCATCATTCTCAAATCTATTCACTGAAGCGTTTCCTTAATAGATGTTTTGTTGTGGTTGAATGTGGGTGCGCCAAGTCCGTAGACTTTCTATTGGTATTTTTTTTTTTTTTGTGTTATAGAATAGATGATATAAGAAAGCACTTTATATCCCACGAATTGCTTATATAACGAACGTCAGCTGTCTTTTGAAAATTAATGAGAGAAGCACTGCAAGAAAAACACATAGTAATTTTAAAAGCAATACAAGATAATATAAAAAAACTCTTCTCCACTTGTTTTATAATGTCGAGGAATTGTATTACTTGGGGTTTTATTTATACCAATGATAATTACATAAGAAATAGTGAAGGAATAATGTGAAGGGTATAAGGGAAAAGTGTCATTTCATAGTCATAAGGACACATCACCACAGCCTGGAAATGAATGGCAGATAAATTACGATATTTGATAACATAAGAACATAAGAATGGAGGAAACTGCAGCGGGCCTATTGGCCCATACTGGGCAGTCCCGTTTACACCCAACCCCTATTGCTCATATGAGCATCCAACCTATGTTTGAAGCAATTCAGCGTATTCGAGTTAATGATGATATTTGGTAACTTGTTCCATTCATCCACTACTCTGTTTCCAAACCGGTGTTTACCTATTTCACTCCTAAATCTAAATTTGTCTAATTTAAAACCATTGTTACGAGTTCGCTCCTGGTTGGATAATTTGAGTACCTTTGTAATGTCCCCTTTGTTTAGCCCTGCCTTCCACTTATACACCTCTATCAGGTCGCCCCTTGCTCTACGTCTCTCAAGGGAGTGCAAATTAAGATGCTTTAACCTGTCTCTATACTCAAGGTTCCTAATGCCCGGGATTAGTTGTGTCATTCTCCTCTGAATTCTTTCCAAGGATTCTATATCCATTCTGTAATACGGTGACCAGAACTGAACTGCGTAATCCAGGTGTGGTCTCACAAGAGCAAGATACAGTTTTAGGATGACCTCGCTAGTCTTGTAACTAACACTCCTTTGTATGAACCCAAGTACTTTATTAGCCTTGTTACGAGCAAAAACACATTGTTTACTTGGCTTAAGGTTCCTACTTATGGTCGACTTTAACTTTTATAATATAAAATGTAGGTCTTTATGAGGGTAAAGTTAGTTATTTTAATATATAAATGGCGTAGAGACTTGTCATAATAGCATCATTCTCAAATCTATTCACTGAAGCGTTTCCTTAATAGATGTTTTGTTGTGGTTGAATGTGGGTGCGCCAAGTCCGTAGACTTTTATTGGTATTTTTTTTTTTTTTGTGTTATAGAATAGATGATATAAGAAAGCACTTTATATCCCACGAATTGCTTATATAACGAACGTCAGCTGTCTTTTGAAAATTAATGAGAGAAGCACTGCAAGAAAAACACATAGTAATTTTAAAAGCAATACAAGATAATATAAAAAAACTCTTCTCCACTTGTTTTATAATGTCGAGGAATTGTATTACTTGGGGTTTTATTTATACCAATGATAATTACATAAGAAATAATGAAGGAATAATGTGAAGGGTATAAGGGAAAAGTGTCATATTTCATAGTCATAAGGACACATCACCACAGTTCATTAATCAAATTTAATCGTTATCCTCTCGTTTAATAACTTACCCTACGTTAATCACTCACATTTAATCAACAACAATGCCTTAATTACAGAGATCATACTTAAAGTGTATATTAATATCCTTTTTCTTCAGCGTTATGTAGCATGAGACCTGTTCCCTTTTGTAGCCACTGTAGTGTGTGTGTGTGTGTGTGACGTCATATTAACGCTATGAAAACAGATACCATTATAACCATTGCGTTGTTCTTCTCGAGTGGCTGATTGATTGATTGTGGTAATTACATTCCTGGTGACGCAACCGTGTGGCTGCAATAGACTGACGACTTAAGTAGTTTTAGTGTAGAATTCTTGACCAATACAAATTGAAAATAATGATGAATATAGGCGAAAAATACATCCACAGTGAAATGAGTATTACAGGAGTATATACGCAACCACAATATGATGACAGAACTAAATAATACACAACTAGTAATATAGCAATATATACTTATACACAATGAGTAATATAGCAATATATACTTATACACAATGAGTAATATAGCAATATATACTTATACACAATGAGTAATATAGCAATATATACTTATACACAATGAGTAATATAGCAATATATACTTATACACAATGAGTAATATAGCAATATATACTTATACACAATGAGTAATATAGCAATATATACTTATACACAATGAGTAATATAGCAATATATACTTATACACAATGAGTAATATAGCAATATATACTTATACACAATGAGTAATATAGCAATATATACTTATACACAATGAGTAATATAGCAATATATACTTATACACAATGAGTAATATAGCAATATATACTTATACACAATGAGTAATATAGCAATATATACTTATACACAATGAGTAATATAGCAATATATACTTATACACAATGAGTAATATAGCAATATATACTTATACACAATGAGTAATATAGCAATATATACTTATACACAATGAGTAATATAGCAATATATACTTATACACAATGAGTAATATAGCAATATATACTTATACACAATGAGTAATATAGCAATATATACTTATACACAATGAGTAATATAGCAATATATACTTATACACAATGAGTAATATAGCAATATATACTTATACACAATGAGTAATATAGCAATATATACTTATACACAATGAGTAATATAGCAATATATACTTATACACAATGAGTAATATAGCAATATATACTTATACACAATGAGTAATATAGCAATATATACTTATACACAATGAGTAATATAGCAATATATACTTATACACAATGAGTAATATAGCATATATATACTTATACACAATGAGTAATATAGCAATATATACTTATACACAATGTAATATAGCTATATAGCAATATATACTTATACACAATGAGTAATATAGCAATATATACTTATACACAATATATACTATATACACAATGAGTAATATAGCAATATATACTTATACACAATGAGTAATATAACAGCCATATACTTATACACAATGAGTAATATAGCAATATATACTTATACACAATGAGTAATATAGCAATATATACTTATACACAATGAAGTAATATAGCAATATATACTTATACACAATGAGTAATATAACTTAGTAATATATACTTATACACAATGAGTAATATAGCAATATATACTTATACACCAATGAGTAATATAGCAATATATACTTACTTACACAGTAGAATGTAGCAATATATATACTTACACAATGAGTAATATAGCAATATATACTTATACACAATGAGTAATATAACAGCTATATACTTATACACAATGAGTATGCCATATGTATACTTATACACAATGGAAGTAATATGTAATATATACTTATACTAATGAGTAATATAGCAATATATACTTATACACAATGAGTAAATATAGCAATATATACTTATACACAATGGTAATATAGCAATATATACTTATACACAATGAGTAATATAGCAATATATACTTGTACGCAATAGTAATAGCAATATATACTTATACACAATGAGTAATATAGCAATATATACTTATACACAATGATAATATAGCAATATATACTTATACACAATGGTAATAGCAATATATACTTATACACAATGAAGTAATATAGCAATATATATACACAATGGTAATATAGCAATATATATATACACAATGAGTAATATAGCAATATATATATACACAATAAGTAATATAGCAATATATATATACACAATGAGTAATATAGCAATATATACTTATACACAATGAGTAATATAGCAATATATACTTATACACAATGAGTAATATAGCAATATATATATACACAATGAGTAATATAGCAATATATGTATACACAATAGTAATATAGCAATATATACTTATACAATGAGTAATATAGCAATATATACTTATACACAATGAGTAATATAGCAATATATATATACACAATGAGTAATATAGCAATATATACTTATACAATGGTAATATAGCCATATATACTTATACACAATGGTAATATAGCAATATATGCTTACTTATACACAATGAGTAATATAGCAATATATACTTATACACAATGAGTAATATAGCAATATATACTTATACACAATGAGTAATATAGCAATATATACTTATACATAAGAGTATTATAGGAATATTTAAGTGCATATTTTCTCAACTGGTTTGTGTGTTCATTTCCTAGTTTACGATAAAATCTTATCGCGTCTTATAGTTAACACTCTTAAAAGATATTCTTAAAAATTTTGAACGTAGGAAAAAAATAAAAAATTAAAAAATACTGCGGGTTTTATTTTTATTTTTACAAGAGGTGGGATAGGGAGGGAGAGTCGGGGGGGCGTGGGAGATAGGGGGAGGATGGAGAATAGAGAATGGGAAGAACAAGGCAATTTTTCTAGCATGGACAGAATGGTTGTAACCAAACACCTCGCTTTTTTATCCCCCAAAGCGAATTTGTATCGAGAAGAAAACATAGAAAGAAATTTATTCATTGAATTTTGAATAAAATGAAGTCTTGCGTCTATGAATTTGAGTGATACTATGTGATGCGGTTTATTGGTCAGGTCACTACGAAATGGTTAATAGTTATTATAAATTAACACTCATTAAAAGTTGTTATAATTAATCAACATATTCCAGAAAAGTTTCATATTCCAAAACGCTGTCATAAGTTAACATCTTCTAAATAGTTGTTATAAATTATCAACATAAAAGAACTAATACTTCACATACTAAAAATGTTGTCGATCAATCAGTTAGAAAAGACAGTAATTGGTCTGAATGACGCACCAATAAATTAATAACATTATCGCAGATTAACAATAGTGAAAGTGACAATTTACGTGTGTTTAAGATTTACCGCGCATCATAATTTTGGAAATAATATATATGTATATATATATATATATATATATATATATATATATATATATATATATATATATATATATATATATATATATATATATACATATATATACACAGGGGGGGTATGTGTGTGTTTCGGTCTACCTGTCAGTGTATACATGTTTGCGGTATCACGGAGTTCTCTTGTACACCAGCACTAGGAACCGGAGCCCACACCCTCAACACACGTCCAGGTGACACCCTCGCTGGCCCTATGACAGGTAAATAAAAACAAATCAATATAACTCGGTGTGGCGATGAATACAACAGAGTGCGTCTCGTGCTGTAGAGGGGTAGAATATATAGCCTGCCACTTTCTTGCTCACAACTGCAGTAAAGGGAAGATAAAGGCCAAAGGAGTGAGTACTTTCTACTATTGCAACCCTACGTGCCTAGATTTCTGCAGTACTTCTTAGTCACAGGAACCTTGCAGTCCCACGATAAATCTCTGAAGGACCTTGGTGTAGGATAGATACACGGAGACAGTGTATGGTCCGCTAGTATGTAGGTAAGCCCTGGGCACTGAGCAACTCAACCCGGATAGGCAAGGCACGAGAGCCTTGGTAGACAGCCCACTTAAAACAGAGAGTCACTTCAATGTTAGTACTCACCACTGAGTACCATGAAGACTGAAAGGCTGTGAAAGGAAAATTCTTTGGTCAGCTGAGGCAGGACAAGCATATACTATGATAAATCGTGGGAAAAAATAGACAATGACATACACCCCAGCCCGTAAGAGGAAAAAGAAGATAACTTGATTCATTCAACAGCGATGTACGAGACAAACTGCGGAGAGTTAAGAGGACCCTCCCTGTGGTGTTGGTCCAGCTGCACGTCACCACTCAGGACCCTCCCTGTGGTGTTGGTCCAGCTGCACGTCACCACTCAGGACCCTCCCTGTGGTGTTGGTCTAGCTGCACGTCACCACTCAGGACCCTCCCTGTGGTGTTGGTCCAGCTGCACGTCACCACTCAGGACCCTCCCTGTGGTGTTGGTCCAGCTGCACGTCACCACTCAGGACCCTCCCTGTGGTGTTGGTCCAGCTGCACGTCACCACTCAGGACCCTCCCTGTGGTGTTGGTGCAGCTGCACGTCACCACTCAGGACCCTCCCTGTGGTGTTGGTCCAGCTGCACGTCACCACTCAGGACCCTCCCTGTGGTGTTGGTCCAGCTGCACGTCACCACTCAGGACCCTCCCTGTGGTGTTGGTCCAGCTGCACGTCACCACTCAGGACCCTCCCTGTGGTGTTGGTCCAGCTGCACGTCACCACTCAGGACCCTCCCTGTGGTGTTGGTCCAGCTGCACGTCACCACTCAGGACCCTCCCTGTGGTGTTGGTCCAGCTGCACGTCACCACTCAGGACCCTCCCTGCGGTGATGGTCCAGCAGCACGTCACCACTCAACACGTCATCTTAGCGCCGCTGCTCCAGCAGGTCATCGATCAAATGGGCCACCGTTCTAATGGTCCTCAACCTGTCTTAGCCCAACCCAACCTAACCATTAGGATTGGGGTTTATAAGGACCGGAACCCATTTGGACCAGCAACCTCTAGGACCAGCGCCCAACAGGACGAGGACTCATTCGGACAAGGACCTAACATATCGGGACCCATTAGGACGAGAACCAATTAGGACAATGACCCATTAAGACATCTCATTAGAACCAACACTAAATAAGAATAGGTTAGGTTGTGTGATTGATTTATGATAGGTGAGCTGAGCTTAAGTTAGATAAGAGGTTAGATTAAGTTAGCTTACGATAGGTTAAGTAAGGTAAATCGAAGTTAGGTTGGATTAACTTGTTTATGTTAGGCTAGGCTAGAGTAAGTTAGGTTAGCTTAAGTTAGAACAAATTAGGACCGTATATTTTTTTTACCAGCCTTTTTTTCGAGTTAAACAACAAAAGTGAGATCAAACAAGATTGAAAATTTTTCAGACCTCATGGAATTGTGTTAATTGTTATACTTTATTTGAACCTTAATATCTTTACTAAACCTTTTATTTTACTATACGAAACTTATGAATCTTAGGCAATTTATTCAACCTTACTGAACCATTCTTAACTTTATGAACCTTATAGAACTTTGCTGAACTTTACTTAAATTAATGAGCGTTACTGAACTTTAATTAACGTTAAATAACTTTGCTGAACCTTATTGAATTTTACTGAATCTTCTGGAGTTGGAAACTTAAAAATACAGTGGAAAGAAGGTTATTGCGTCCCTAACTCATTAACTGTGTTTGTTCATATGATCAGGTACGTCTTGTCCCTCTGCCTGGATTTTACAATATTCACAGCACAAATTATGACAAGTACAATAAGCTTAGTTTTCACTTTAACACTTTTTGGTGAATATGAAATGACCTGGTTACCAATATGTCTCTCCCCTACCCAGTGTTGCCAAATCAACAACAACAAGAGTGGTGGTATAGTGAGGGTGTTACTACATCAGGCTGTGGGTGTTGCAGGTGTGAATGAGCTCACGTGTGTGTGCCAATTATAAACATACAAGCAAAGTAGCCATCTGGTCATTAACTACTTGTTCAGCTGCACAAATATATATATATATATATATATATATATATATATATATATATATATATATATATATATATATATATATATATATATATATATATATATAGCAATCATTGAAACACGAGCTTTAAAGTGTTAGGTGAGTACAGACCTAAATTCGTACTCACCCTGAAGATGTGAATTACACGAAAGCGCTGGGGAACTTCTCTGTGTTTTCTTCTTCCTTGTAGTTATCAGTATATACCTAGATCACGCACCTACAGTGATTTACTTGTATATATATAGGCATATATATATATATATATATATATATATATATATATATATATATATATATATATATATATATATATATATATATATATATATATATATAAAGTGCTTTTGAACTATATAGATAATACCAATAATGTCAATGTGTGCGAGGTTCGAACACAATGTGAAAGTACGACTCACAGTACGTATACGGTAGTGGAGGTGTGACTGTAAGCGCCAGCCCTCGCTCACCTGTATACTGAGATTAGGCCAGATAAAATGATAACGTAGAGGTCAATGTTCTGTGACGCCCAGTTGTTGATGTTCAACACATGGCCTCTGTACCTACATGCATATAGGCGATATTTATAGAAATTCCAAGGGGGAAATATGGCCAACTAGCTGCGAATTTTTAGAATCTAATATATATTTTTACGTTCATTAGAATATTATGTTACATTGTACTAATGCCAGAAATTATTTTAATTTATACAATATTTAAATATATCGACCTTGTTTATGGAGAGACTTGCTTACGGACGACCAGGATTTAGATCAAACTTTTCTTTTACTTCCTCGTCATTTCACGAACCATAATCACTGTATTAAGAAATAGGTCAATAAAATTTTGATTATGGAAGTTTTATAATGAAGAAACATCCGGTGTATAGTGAGGGAGTTTTAATCTTAATTTATAAGAACAAGAGTTTATCTTAACCACTACCACAAGCAGATGTCACAACCGCTGCACCTGACCATCAACACCTGCAACACACCACCACCTGACCATCAACACCTGCACCACAGATCTTCCTCTGGCTCCTTTACACAGGTGTTCCGTGCCTCCTCTAAACACTCCTCGCCTCTCTCTCTCTCTCTCTCTCTCTCTCTCTCTCTCACCCTCCTCACTTCCTCCAGTCCATCTTTTTCCCCTACCTCACTTCCCTGTTCCTAGTCCTCTCACTCCCTCACCCTTCAGATCTTCCTCTTATCCCTCCGTCTATTCCACCTTCTGTTCTGTTCCCTCTTACCGCCTCCTGTACCCCCTCCACTTCTTAACTGCTTCCCAGCCTCTTATGTTACTATCTCCCCGTCTCTTCCTTTCTTCTCCTCATCCCTGTCCCTCCTCATCTCTCTCCCTCCTCATCCCTCTCCCTTCCTCCCCTCACTCACCAGCCCCTCTCGTTCGCTCCTCTCTTAACCAACTCCCGGATTTGAGATTCATTGTAACACAGGCAGAACTCTTAATTAAATTAAAACAGCTAAACCTGAGGATGAGTATCGTTAAATGCAGTTATGACTCGGTCAATTACTCTTAATTGCGTTCCCCCAAATGTACTTGCTCTAATTAACAAGGGTGGCCGAGATCATCAACAAATGTGGCCGTGTTTACAGGTGGGTCGAGCCTCGTCCAGCTGGTCATACCTGAGTTACACTGCCTTAATTAGTCTCTCACTCGGTCTTGTTTATGCTGCAAAGTCCCGCCAGTTTGATGAGGATTCTATGAAGTGTTCGACAAGGTTTTTCATTGAGGGTGTTTGTGGACTCCCTGTGTCATTGTTTCGTTGTCACAGCCCACCGTGGAGCACCACCTGACCACTAATTACTACCCCTTGAGTGCTAACCCCTAACTATTACCCCTTGAGTGCTAACCCCTAACTACTACCCCTTGAGTCTTAACCCCTATTTCTCTGGGGTGTCTAGTACCAAAAGCTCAATATATCTGTTGGCTTAATGAGGTTTCCAATATCGGGGGTTCTATTTACACGAGGTCTTTATTATCGGGGGTTCTCTTTACACGGGGTCTTTATTATCCGGGATTCTATTTACACGGGTCTTTATTATCGGGGGATTCTATTTACACGGGTCTTTATTATCGGGGGATTCTATTTACACGGGTCTTTATTATCGAGGGAGTCTATTTACATGGGGTCTGTATTATCGGGGCTTTTATTTACACGGGTCTTTATTATCGGGGGCTTCTATTAACACAGGGTCTTTATTCTCAGGGAATCTATTTTCACGGGTCTTTATTATTGGGGGATTCTATTTACTGTGGTCTTTATTATCGGGGGATTCTATTTCCACGGGTCTTTATTATCGGGGATTCTATTTACATGGGGTCTGTATTATCGGGGCATCTATTTACACAGGGTCTTTATTATCGGGGGATTCTATTTACACGGAGTCTTTATTATCGGGGGTTCTATTTACACGGGGTCTTTATTATCGGGGGTTCTATTTACACGGGGTCTCTTTTACCGGGAGCCATTTTTCTCGGGGTCGGGGTCTCTCCGGGGCGTCCTTGTTCGAGAGACCATTTATCTTCTCCAGTTTTATCATGTGATATCCTGTCAGAGGGGAGTCTAGGGTGAGGGGGCAGGGTGAGGGGTGAGAGGTGATGGGGGGCCTTAGGTGAGGGGTGAGAGGTGATGGGAGCCTTAGGTGAGGGGTTACGGTGAGAGGTGAGGGAAACCTAGGATGAGAGGTAAAGGGGCAGGGTGAGAGGTGAGGGGGTAGAGAGAGAGGTGATGGGATCCTAAGGTGATGGGGCAGGGTGAGAAGTGAGGGGAGCCTTGGATGAGACGTGAGGGGAACTTAGGATGAAAGGTGAGGAGAGTCAAGAGTGAGAGGTGAGGACGCAGGTTGAGAGGTGAGGGGAGCCAAGGGTGAGAGGTGAGGAACTTCTTGGTATAGCAGACACTTTTTAACACGATACCTTTGCTAAAATCTTCTGATAAAAAGTTTTGTTATATAATAAATCTGTAAAATATACATAAATAGTTGAAGATTTATTGATGTAAATAAAAGATGAAGAAAGTATACTAATGTTGGAGTAAAGATGATGATGATGATAATAATAATAATAATAATAATAATAATAATAATAATAATAATAATAATAACTTCCTTGCACTCGAGGTATAAGCAGTATCAATTACATAAACCAAATATAAACATGACCAGCTACTTCCATAATCTGACCAATAACAAAAGACTTTCAGGGAACTCAATTAACTGCACTATGATAATATATTTAAGAGAACGGAGTAAGTCCTCTGCTAATAGTGTGTTTAGCGGCGTAAAGTACCTGATGAACACTTTGTCTAATGGTTCTCATTAACTGTTGTCATTACCTGTTACAGCACACCTGATTTTATACTTAATGCAGCCTGATTCTATATATCTTTATGTATACGAGTATCGATATATTTATCTTTTTATCTATCCATCTACTTTCATCTCCCTATCTATCTATTTCATTTCCCTCTTCATCTTCCCCCTTGCCCTTTCTCTTCGTAATCTTCTCCCCTATTTATATTCCTTAGTTTGCTTTCTTCGTCTCCACGTTTTTAGTATCTTGAGATTGACACCCTCCTCCCCCTCACTCATCTATTCCTTAGTTTTGGTTTATTCTTGTCCACATTTTTATTATCTAGTTATCTCCAGCCTCCTCCTTTCTTCTGAATCGAGACGCAAACGAAAAATAAACCGATAGAAAAATAAAGATAAAACCAGGAATATATATTTTTATTAGTAAAATCAATAACAACTACATTCCAAATATTAGCGAAGGGATGATAGTAAAAGTGATAATCTTAGTAATAAAGGTTGAAGAAAAGATAAAGATTACACTTCCAGTAAACACTACTGTTCCAAAAATAGTTAAAATAATAATAATGTTAATGAAATAATAATAATAATAATAATAATAATATATCATTAGTGATTATAATTACAATACTAGAAAAAATAACTACACACAGTGTGTGTGTGTATGTGTGTGCGTGCAGGTAACTCTGTAATATCACCTTTCCAGTGTATATACCTATATATACCCTATTGTGCAACATGGCATCACAACTGAGCATAACGAGTACAATATAAATTTATTTGCTAAAATATAAATATACAAACAAAATAGTCCAATTCTTTGTTTTCAGTTGTATGTCAATATGATCAAACCACTAATACAACAAAGGCTAAACACGAGCCAAAAACACGTAAAATATAACATTACCTTCGTATCAAATTTCCGGCGTTAAAACTGACCGATATGTAGCGGGTAAAATTTCGGAAACTATTCTCAAAAACAAATTGTTGCCGCGAGAAGGTTTGAAAGGCGAAGAGTGAAAATTAGAAGTTTTCCCCATTCGTACAAGGAACCCGAGGCCTGTGTGGGCTCCCTGGGGGCTTTTCGGACTCGTCTTTACCTACATTATACACTCACTTTGTATACATTTCACATGGCCATTTTGAGTCCATACACACTACATTATCCGCACACAGGGTGCTGAAGAAACGAGGTGATTCCACTTTATAGAGACGGCGGATTTATGATGAACAGTGAAGTATCTAGATGGACCTTGCATAAGCACATCAAGCAAGTTTAAACCTTGGGCAAGACGCGCATAAGTTCCATATTGATTTATACACCAGTCTTGATGGAGTGGCGGTCATCCGTGGGCCGGCCACAACCCAATATGGACCTCAGGTCGCGAGGCGCTAAGGCCCCAACTCCCGTGAAATTCTCTCATCCTATGCATTGGTCAATCTCTACCTTCAAGTTGTGAACAAAATACTTGAGAGGGCGCGGTCATAACCGGAGAATGGGGCCGGGTTCTTGAGCGCTACTTCAGCAAATGGACACTCACGGTGCGGGGTGAAAGATGGCCCACAGGTTTTATTATTCCACAGGTATGAGGCGCCTGTTTGTTTCCTCCTAATGTTAGTCACTTCCTTACCCACATTACCTGTGTCTTACCCCCACAGCTCACCAATGCACTCTTATAATAGAATATATATATATACATATATATATACATATATATATATATATATATATATATATATATATATATATATATATATATATATATATATATATATATATATATATATATATATTACATACATATGTAAATCCATGTCTTGAATAAAGACGAAAGCTAAGGTGCTCCGTTGTTCATTTTCGTGTGATTTTATCAAGATATATATATATATATATATATATATATATATATATATATATATATATATATATATATATATATATATATATATATATATATATGTTACGTTTTATTTTTTGCGAAATCGGTTTTTGCAAAATTCCCAGTATGCATATTGGTAATTTTGCGAAATAACTTACAAACAGACAACCTTAACTAACCTAACCTTATGGTTAGGTTAAGTGAGAGGTTAGGTTAGAATCGGTTAGGTTAGGTGATGATGGTTCGTGCAGATTGATAGTACACAGTTAAATGGTCTTGTTCTTTTTTTAACTTTGGTTAGCTATGACCCTCCACCATAACCCTCCCCACCATAACCCTCCACAATAACCCTCCACCATAACCCTCCCCACCATAACCCTCCCCACCATAGCTCTACCATGACCCTTAACCCAGAATCAGTCACCATAACACGGAATGATAAAGAGAACAAAAAAAGACAAGAAATAAAATAAATAAGATGATAATATATAATAAAAACATGTGGCTAGTCCAGTTCTCCCCCTCCCTCCTCCTCCTACCCTACCCCCCTTCCTCCCCTTCCTCTCACCTTCTCCCTACCCCTCCCCTCCCCTCCCCGCCGCCAGCTTGGGTTTCTCATCATGGCATACAGCGATAAAAAATAGCCCAGGAAAATTGTCCTATTTATTGGATCGAAGCGTAAAATATTGATGAATAATTAGGGACGTAAGAGGATAATGATGACAGTTGTAGGGCCATTAACGAACTGCTGTCGGCACAATGTTGGTACAATTAGTGTGTCTTGGAGGACAAAGGCTGGCCGGGCTGCTCACGTTCACTCTAATGTCTTGTACTTAATGGCGTGTTTATTGACGTAAGAAAGGTAGTATGGTTTACTGTAATACATGAGGGTACAGCTGTAGTCAGGATACAAACAATACTGTAATATGAGGGTACAGCTGTAGTCAGGATACAAACAATACTGTAATATGAGGGTACAGCTGTAGTCAGGATACAAACAATACTGTAATATGAGGGTACAGCTGTAGTCAGGATACAAACAATACTGTAATATGAGGGTACAGCTGTAGTCAGGATACAAACAATACTGTAATATGAGGGTACAGCTGTAGTCAGGATACAAACAATACTGTAATATGAGGGTACAGCTGTAGTCAGGATACAAACAATACTGTAATATGAGGGTACAGCTGTAGTCAGGATACAAACAATACTGTAATATGAGGGTACAGCTGTAGTCAGGATACAAACAATACTGTAATATGAGGGTACAGCTGTAGTCAGGATACAAACAATACTGTAATATGAGGGTACAGCTGTAGTCAGGATACAAACAATACTGTAATATGAGGGTACAGCTGTAGTCAGGATACAAACAATACTGTAATATGAGGGTACAGCTGTAGTCAGGATACAAACAATACTGTAATATGAGGGTACAGCTGTAGTCAGGATACAAACAATACTGTAATATGAGGGTACAGCTGTAGTCAGGATACAAACAATACTGTAATATGAGGGTACAGCTGTAGTCAGGATACAAACAATACTGTAATATGAGGGTACAGCTGTAGTCAGGATACAAACAATACTGTAATATGAGGGTACAGCTGTAGTCAGGATACAAAACTACTGTAATATGAGGGTACAGCTGTAGTCAGATACAAACAATACTGGGGACATGAGGGTACAGCTGTAGTCAGATACAAACAATACTGTAATATGAGGGTACAGCTGTAGTCAGATACAAACAATACTGTGTAATATGAGGTGTACAGCTGTAGTCAGGATACAAACACACTGTAATATGAGGGCACAGCTGTAGCCAGGATACAAACAATACTGTAATATGAGGTACAGCTGTAGTCAGGATACAAACAATACTGTAATATGATGGCAGCTGTAGTCAGGATACAAAACACTGTAATATGATGGTACAGCTGTAGTCAGGATACAAACAATACTGTAATATGAGAGGCACAGCTGTAGTCAGGATACAAACAATACTAGATTAAGGAGGGTACAGCTGAAGTCAGGATACAAACAATAATTGCAATATGAGGGTACAGCTGTAGTCAGGATACAAAGTAATAATTGTAACATGAGGGTACAGCTGTAGTCAGGATACAAACAATACTGTAATATGAGGGTACAGCTGTAGTCAGGATACAAACAATACTGTAATATGAGGGTACAGCTGTAGTCAGGATACAAACAATACTGTAATATGAGGGTACAGCTGTAGTCAGGATACAAACAATACTGTAATATGAGGGTACAGCTGTAGTCAGGATACAAACAATACTGTAATATGAGGGTACAGCTGTAGTCAGGATACAAACAATACTGTAATATGAGGGTACAGCTGTAGTCAGGATACAAACAATACTGTAATATGAGGGTACAGCTGTAGTAAGGATACAAACAATACTGTAATATGAGGGTACAGCTGTAGTCAGGATACAAACAATACTGTAATATGAGGGTACAGCTGTAGTCAGGATACAAACAATACTGTAATATGAGGGTACAGCTGTAGTCAGGATACAAACAATACTGTAATATGAGGGTACAGCTGTAGTCAGGATACAAACAATACTGTAATATGAGGGTACAGCTGTAGTCAGGATACAAACAATACTGTAATATGAGGGTACAGCTGTAGTCAGGATACAAACAAATCAATTCTTATTATTGCATATATTTACCTTTACGATTATATATTTTCTAACTCTTAACACATCTTTGGTTTCAATTCATGGTGTTTCCTCTCCTTTGAAGTGAATTAATGGCTCGTATTGACATTATTGTCTTATAAGAAATATATCGTAAGTAGGGTAATTATTAATGACTATATGAAGTATATTATGTTCTTTCAGGTGATTATAATGATGTAGCAGTAACAAGTTAAGCCATAGGTACGAAGCACTGCACTCGACCGCCTTCATTACCTCAGCTGTAAATTTAGGTAAACATTAGTAGTAATAAGGTGTTGAGAAATGTGTTGGTTGCCTCACTGTTTTATTGTATTCAGTGTTCTCTCTCTCTCTCTCTCTCTCTCTCTCTCTCTCTCTCTCTCTCTCTCACCACTGCCAATCCTAGACAAAGCCGTCTCGTACAATTGATAATACCCATTTAAGCTTTAAATACTCTCTAATATACTTGCAAAAAGCTCTTAAGTAAATGAGTCTCCATCAGTTGAAGATATGCGGCTCACAGCGACAAAAGTGGCTTTTTTCCAGTCAGGTACTGTTGATCGCTGTAGGGATCCTCACAGCTTGGTACTACACTTGTTTCTTCTGTTGCTTAAACTGGCTACCAACTACGCATTGAGTACGGTCTCAGCTTTGTAATCTAAAGTATATTTGTATTATATTACATAATTTAACCACTTTGGATATTTTCAAATCTAAATTGTATCTTGTATATATTATCCATTTTCATATTGCATTGCATAATATATACCCAATATATTTAATTTTTATTTGAATTTTGTTATTGTATATATTTCCTAGTTATTGTTAAATTATACTACATAATTTTTAACTAATAAGTAGATTTTCATACTTAAATAGTATGGTATAATGTATGAATAATGTATTTGTAATTGACACTGTATAATGTTTAAAAAAAGATATATAAACTTATGCAGTCCTTAATGCTATGATCTCGCTTCTTACATCGAAAGACGAATGTTTAAATTTGCACACTGCCTGGCCTATAAACTCGAAGGTGCCTCCTGCATACTGATGAGACGATGATTGATGTTGGATAATCTGTAATCTGTCTGTTAACTTTGCTTTTAAAAGTCATGAGCTCTTCAAAGTTTAACCTCTTTGTGTTGTTTCATACTACACCCTTATGTGTCTCCAGAGCTCTTGAGAGTCCATGTTAGAGTCCTGGGATCTTAAATAACAATTGGAATGTTGCACTCTACGATCTTGCATTCATGAAAGTCTCTGTATCCAGGTGTTGTCTTAAATCTTGCACTCTTTGTCTTGCATCTTCTGTGGTATTAACACCTATACCTCCTTTGAAAATGTTACACTCTCAGATCCTTCACTCTTACAATTAATGCAGCCGCCTTATACCTGTTCACTCTTAGGTGCCACCTGCATAATGATGAGGGCCTGAGTGGCATTGGATAATCTGGATAATGACTTTAATCCTTCACTGTTGACATTCGTGCACTCTGAAAAAAAGTTTCCCCTCATCATAGCCTTCTATTTGATCTCTCTGTGAGCACTTGCACTCCTGGAGTTCCCACTAATTATAATGATTTTGCACTCTTAACTTTTTTGTACTTATTCTCGTTGTTTCTATTCCCTCTTTATTATCTTTACATTTTGCACTCTATCTGAAGTCTTGCAGCCTGTGTTCTCTTACTATGCACTCTTGCACTCTTACATTTTGGTAGCTTGAGTGACGGTGACAGTACAGGTAAATAGTCATTAGAAAACGGTGAGGCAGAACTTAATAAAGATTGCTGGCATAGAAAACGATGTGCAAATAAAAACAAAGACTGAGGTAGGGTGGGGGGGAGGGGTGATGGGGGCAGAGAGAAAGAATTAGGGGGTGATGGGGAGAGAGGGGGATAGGGGGTGCTGGGGAGGGAGAAGGGATTTGGAGGTGATAAGGAGACAAAGGGGATGATGGGGAGAGAGAGGGAGGGATGATGGGGGAGGAAGAGATGATTAACGGGAGGAAGAGAGAAGGAAGAAAGGAAAAGATCACCCTCACCACACTGATCCATAAACATCACCAGACGAAGGCAATAGTCCGTCGCCTACACCAGCTGGACCCACTAAGGAGGAGAGTTACACATGATACACCGCTACCACCTCCACCACTTAAGTAATCAGTCTGCAATTGTAATTTAAGACAATAAAGGTAAATTGGTCTTTATATTGCTCACATATTACGCGCACCGGGTTGTTTATTAAGTGTGTCACGGTACAAAGAAAAATCATCTCGGACAGACGCACATACGCCTCTTTAAGATAATGATGACAGGTGACTGAAATATTATACTAGTATAGTGAGATAACTTGCGTACGCTCGTAAACACACACACACACACACACACACACACACACACACACACACACACACACACACATCATAATTATATCAGCAGGACTTAAAATGCACTCAAACACACACTCGTACGTACACATACAGTATAAGCTTACACACAGACATACATAACACATAAAGGAATGCAGACACATACACTCACATAAAACACATACATACTCTCATACACAAGACATGCATTTACACCTATTCTTACACACATACGCATGCACACACATACATATATATACAGACGGACTCACATACACAATCCCAATCCCTGCAAATTCCATCTATAGCTTTAATACTCTCTCTCTCTCTCTCTCTCTCTCTCTCTCTCTCTCTCTCCTTATTCTCTTCTATTCTTTCCCTGTTTATCAATATCTCCGCCTCCTCCCTTTCCTTTCCTGCATTCTCTACTTCCAGCTTCTTCCCGCAATCTTCCATTCTTTTCCTGCGTTTCTTTCACTCTCTCTCCCTTCCTCTCCCTCTTTCTCCCTCTCTTACTCTCCCTGTCCTTAACCTACTTTCTCTCTCCTTTATCAATCCCTCACTCTTTCTCCTCCTTCCTATCCCTCCACCCCTCTTCTAATATCCCTTCCCATCCCTCTCATTCACCCTCTCTCTCTCTCTTGTCCTCTCCTCTTATCACATTATTTTGTTTTCTATCTTCCTCTATTTCTTGTGTGTCCTCCCCACCTCCCACTTATCCTCTCTTCCTCTTCGCCTCTTTCTTAATATTTTTCTCCCTTTCAATCTTCTTTACTCTCCTTTCCACCTCTTTCTCATTTCCTTTCTCTTTTTATTCTCATTCTCTCTCCCTCTTCCTCATATTCTCCCACCTTCTCCTTCTCCCTTTCTCTCTCTCCCTTATTCTCGCTTCCTCTCGCCTCGCCTTTTAACCTACTCCTCATTTCCTCCTTTCATTCTCCTTTTATCTCCACCTCCCTTCTAACTCTCTGCTTCTCTTCCTCCCCCTCTCATTTCCTCCTTCTCCCTCTCCAGCTCCCCACTCATTCTCTCTTTCTCTCCCTCACTTTTTTCTTTCTCTCATTCTCCCTCCCTCTCCCTCTCTGCTATTATCCAACATAATCACTCTCCGTTTAGTTGATCACCCTTTTCTCTTTTCCCCGTTCCCACTTCCTCTCTCCCTCTCCCTCCCTCTCCTCCTGTCTCCCTCCTTCTCCTCCTCTCTCACCCTGTTTCCTTCTCTTTCATTCACTCCTTTTCCCTCCCTCTCAGTCTCCCTCTCCCTCCCTTTCTCCCACTTTTTTCTTTCCTCCTTCAAAATCCCCCTTTCTCTCTCTCTCTCTGTCCCCTTCTCCCTCATTCTCTTCTTTTTTCTCTCCATCTTCCTTCTCTCCTTCCTTCTACCCCGCTCTCTCCTTGTCTCCTTGTCCCCCTTTTTTTATTTCTCCCCCCTTCTTTCCCCTGTCTTCCTCTCCCCCCCTCTCTCTCTCTCTCTCTCTCTCTCTCTCTCTCTCTCTCATTCTTACCTTCTCTTCCTATCATTCTTTTCCCTTCTACTTTCCTCTTTCCCTTCTCTTCCTCTTCCTCAATTTCCCTCTCTTTATCATTCTCTTTCTCTCCCTCTCCATACTTTCATTCTCTCACCTTTTCTTCCTCTCTCCTTCTCCCTTATTGTCCTTCTCTCCCTTCCTCTATCCATTATGCACCAACAATCTCTCCCTCTTCCACTCATTCTCCCTCCCTCTCTCTCTCTCTCTCTTATCTTCTCTGCCTCTTTCATTCTCCTTCTCTCACTCTTTACCTCTTCCTTCCTTTATTCCACCTTTCTTCCTCTCCCTATTTTTCCCTCTCATCTCTGCCACTTCTTCATTCTCCCTCTCTCCCTTTTGCTCTTCCTAACTTTTTGTTCCCACTTTCCCTCGTTTTCCCTCTCTCCCTCTTGTCCTTTTTGCCTCACTTTATTCCTCCCTCTCTCCATTTCCCTCAAATTCCCCTCTCTCCCTATCCCTCCCTTTCATCCTTCTCTATTTCTCCCTCTATTCCACGTCTACCCCTCATCTCTCCCTTATTATCTCTCTCCTCCCCTATTATCTTCTTTATCTTCCTTTGGTCTCACCCTTTCCCTTATTCCCCCTCTTACCCTCTCTACCTCTCCCTTTATTCCCCCTTTCTAACTCTCCCTCATTCTCCCTCTCTCCTCCCTTATTCTCTTCATTATCCTTCTTTGGTCTCCCCGTTTCCTTCCCGTATTCTCCCTATCACTCTCTATTCCTCTCCCTTTATTCTCCCTCTCTCCCTCCCTCTCTCTCCATTATCCACCATCAGCCTCCCTCACATACCTGATCTACACGCTCGCCAGGGAATTTATTTTCGACACAATTCAATTTTTCTCCGTTGTTATACAGTAGCCAGTTTTGCCTCTGTCATTTTCCCTTCCT
>NW_024755416.1:0-10000 GCF_018991925.1 Homarus americanus
TGGGAGAGCCGGGGGCTTGGTTAGCAGTGAGGCGAGATATCAAAGCTTCAAACCGTTCACTATCTTCCAATCTCCTTTTTTCGTCCTCAACACGTCTTCTAGCTTCGTCCTCACGCCTTTCCTCCCTCATAAACTTCATTAAAGCAATTACCTCTGAAGACAAGGCTGAAGATCGAGGTGAAGGGCTGCAAGATGTGATGGGAGAAGCTGGAGCGTCTCGCTCCAACTGGTCATCCATCTCTGTAGAGCTGTCATCCGTCTGACTCATCCGGGCGCTAGGAACACCACTGCGTAAGGCACGAGACATAATTACTTAATCTGTATATTGTATCTCAAATCAGTGTTGACCGGTCAGCCATAACCTCCGACACTATCAAGCAGCAAATCACATGCCTTACTTCTGACCTTGACCACTTCACTCCTGCTGCCCGTCACGACCTACTACAAACACTACGACAGGCAGTTTCGACATTCAAGGCTACTGCCCTACGCCAGCCTTCCCATCGCCCTGAACACATTCATCCCTCACCTCCTTCGCCAGTCTGCCCACCATTGCAACTTACAGCACCACCTCGCCCACAACATTTCTGGGTACCCTCTTTTCATCCTCAAGTACCTACTGCTCCTGACATGGACCCTGCTCCTGATGAGGATCCTGCAGCCAGCCCTATGGACCCAGACACCCCACCCAGCGCCCCTGAGGACTTTGCACCTGCCGCGAGAGTAGCAGCACATTCCTCGCCTGTTCAACCTTCTCTCCTCTACAACCCTCCTTCTCCCAAACCTTCTCCCACAGATTCCGCGTCACTAGACAGAGTCGTCTCCCGTAGCGGCCAAGTGATCCACACCCCCTCCCGTTTGTGGGATACAGCCCTGCCGACATCAAGTCTCCTGCAGCGCTCAGAGGGGAGGGGGAGTATTGTAGTGGATACTCTCCCCTACAACTGCCACTGATCACCTGCCGTTCAACACCAGCCAATCAACACAGGTAGTGGAAGCCCATGAATGAATGAATAAAGGCTAGTGACAGGGAGGAGGGTTCAGGGAAGGATAAAGGGAGAGATTGAAGTGGTGTAGAAGGAGATGGAGCCCTAGAAGAACTAGAAAAATGCTAGTGACAGGGGGGAAGGAGGTTCAGAGGAAGAATAAAGGGAGGATGGAAGTGAATTTTAGAAGGAGAGAACAGGTGCAGTGGCTAAACACCGCTTGCGTGAGGGGGTAGGCAAAATGCCCTGAGGGTGCAACAATCACAATCAGGACGAGGCAGAGGGAGGGCAGGAGCAGGTCCGGGCAAGCAAAGGGCCAACGCGGGTGCTCTGGTTGTCGTCTAGCTTCGGCAGTGTTGGCAAAGCGGAAGACCGCACCGTAAAGGAAGTGCAGGTGGACGGACGCACAGGCAACACACGACTAAAGTAACAGAGAAGGTGAAAACATGGAAATTTAGCTAGTCGTAGGGTTGTTTGGAGAAAGATGAAGGTAAAGTCTTTGAGCTATGTCAAAGAGGAACAGAGCGAGTTGGAGGAAGGGTTTTGAATCTTTGAGCTTGAAATGTCAAAGTATTCATAGTAAGGAAGGATGAGCGTATCGTAGGAGAGTTTTTAGTTATAGCAGCAGACAGATTTGAGCTTTTTTGTCAAATTATGAACGAAGACGAGAATGAGATATAGGTTGAATGGTTTCAGTCTCGAATTAGGTCGATTTTATTGAGAATTGGGTGTCACAGACGTTGGGTATGTTTGATTTGGTTCTGAGAGTTGTGGGTCTTTGAGCTCTGTCAGAGAGAAATGGAGAGAGTTGGAGGAAGAGTTTTGAATCTTTGAGCTTGAAGTGTCAAAGTATTCGTAGTAAGGAAGGATGAGTGTATCGTAGGAGAGTTATTTAGTAATAGCAGGAGACAGATTTGAGCTTTGTCAAATTGTGAACGGAGATGAGAGTGAGATATAGGTTGTTTGGTTTCAGTCTTGAGTTAGGTCGATTTTGTTGACAGTGGCTGGTATAGAGGTTGGGTATGTTTGATTTGGATTTGGAGAGTTGTAGTGTTATGAGAGGCTTTGTCTGGCGGGGTGGGGGGTGTTGTGTTGGAGATTGGTTGTGGGAGGGGGGGAGTTTGTGTTTGGGGATTGCTGGGGGTGGAGGTTGTATGTTAATTTAAGGTGATTTAAAATTGCTTAAGGGGGGTTGTTGTGTGAGTGTGTATGTGTTTGCATGTAAATGTAGTAAGGGGAGAGAGGGAGGGTTAGGATAATTGTTATAAGGTCAGGTATGGTTCGGTTGTCGGGAGGAGGTGGGGAGGAGAGGAGAGGAGAGGGGAGGCGAGAGGAGGAGAGGGGGGCTTTGGAGGTTCTTGGGTTAATTTATAGTATGGAAGGATTTCTTAGGAATGATATGTTTTGTGTTGCTAATGAATAGTTGTATTGAGTCATATGTGTTTTTTTTTTTTTAGGAGGGTCAAAGGGGCTTGTTAGAAAGGTCGGGTATATTAAGTTTTTGTTTTGGGAGGATTGTAGGTATTGATTTTTAAGAGGGGTTGTGAGTAAGGTTGGGTAGGTTAAGTTTTTCCTTTGGGAGGATTGTGAGTAAGGTTGGGTGGGTTAAGTTTTTCTTTTGGGAGGATTATAGGTTTTGTTAGTGGTTGGATGGAGAGTTCGTATTTTTTTTTTTTTTTTTTTTAGGATTGTGAGTAAGATTGGGTGGGTTAAGTTTTTCTTTTGGGAGGATTGTAGGTTTTGTTAGTGGTTGGCAGAGTTGGGTTAATTATTGCATTCTTTCTTTCCTTTGGCTTGTAAAGGACTTCTGCAATTGCGTGGTAGGCTCTTGCAGGTATTGTGAGTTCCTGGTCCCATTCTAGAGGGAGAGGGTTTGTGTACAGGTACAATGCACCCCTCCCCGACCTTATTGGCTAAGGGAGGCGTTCATGTCATCTGTATGTTGGTACCATTCTTTGTTAGGTACACCTCTCCGACCTTATTGGCTAAGGGAGGTGCCCATAAAACAGTGTTGGTAACATTCTTGAGGGAAAGGGCTTGCGTGCAGGTACTGTGCACCTCTCCCCGACCTTATTGGCTAAGGGAGACGTACACGTCATCTGAGTTAGTATGGGATGGGTAAGTTAGGTATTTGTTTTGGGAGGAGTGATAGGGTGTGGTTAGTTAATGGTAGAATGGTTATTTCTTATTTTGTGTGGGATTGCTAGTAACGGCTGGGTATGTTAGGTTTTTATTTTTGGGGGGATTGTTAGGGTCTTTTCTTTCTTTTTTAGGGGGGGAAGAGTTAGTGCAGGTTGAGTGGGTTAGATTTTTTTTTTTTGTCGGAGTGGTCTTGAGTTTGAGTTGGGGGCGTGGGGTTTGGAGTGAGGGGGGGGGGAGGAGGAATCGTTGGGTGTGGGTTAAGGAGAGGTTAGGTTTAATTTGGGGGGAAATTGTTGGGTGTGGTTATAGGGAAGTTATTAATATAAGGGAGGTGGGAGGGGAGTGTTTGGTCTGTTTAGTATGGAGGGATTTCTGTCTCTGAATCTGCGTGGGAGTATGATGTTGTCGAAATAATCTTGCCATTGAGGGTAAGTAGTGAGGAGTGATTCTATTTGTTTGTCACCTAGTTGTCTCCAGTAGATGTTAAGTGGGGAGAGGGAGCTGAGTTCATGTAGATGACTATTTCGGGTGAAGGATGACCAGTGTGTGTTATGGATGAATCTTAGTGCTTTGTTTTGTATGACTTGAAGTTTCTTGGCGCTTGATGGTGGTGCTAGCTGGAGTGTGTTAGGTGCATAAGTCAATAGTGGGCGTATGAGGGCTTTGAATAGGTGTGTTTTGGTTTTGATTGATGCGGTTCTGAATCTGTATATATTCCCGAGTGTTTTGTTTGCGATCAAAGCCTTCATATTGGTGTGTAGTGTCATGATGAGGGTGTCGTTGAATGTGACTCCTAGGATTGTGTTTGTTCGTTTGATAGTTATAGGTGAAGGGTAGGCGATGTAGGGGTTTAGGTAAATGTGACGTGGTTGTCGTCTTTTGGTGCCGAAGTAGGTGATTTGTGCTTTGTTCGGGTTGGTTTGTATTCGCCATCGGAGTTCCCATTGTGTAACTTGTTCGAGTTCCCTGTGTGCTTTGTCTGTTAGGTGATCAAGAGTTCTGTGTCTGACTAGTTGGGTTACATCGTCGGCGTAGTGTATTGTCAGAGAGTCGATGTGTAAGGGGTCGGGTAAGTCGTTTGTGTAAAGAATGTATAGTGTTGGGGACAGGACTGATCCTTGTGGGACTCCTGCATGCAGTGTGAAGTGGTCAGAGTAGGCAGGTGTGACTTTTATCCTCATTTTTCTGTCTGTTAGGAAGTTACATAGTAATTGTTGTGATTTTTGAGGGAGGTTAAAATTGGTGCATATCTTGTACTTTAATCCATCGTGCCAAACTGTGTCGAAGGCTTTTTGTACGTCTTTTGTAATGAGTGCTATCTTGTATGCATCTTTGTTCATGTGGAGGTAGTTTGTGATTATATTGAGTGCGTCTTGAGTTGAGTGGTGTGCTCTGAAGCCGAACTGCTTGTAGGACAGTAGTTGTTCATCTTCAAGGTGGTATCTGAGGCGGGTGTTGTATAGTCTTTCAAAAGTTTTGCCTAAGACTTCTAGTATGCTGATCGGTCTGTAGTTTTGAGGATCTGTTGGGTTTTTGTTTGGTTTAGGTATCATGACGGCTGTGGCTGTCTTAAAGAGCTTTGGGAAGTATCCTGTAGCCAGTTGGGTGTTGTAGAGGTATGTAATGGCTGTGATTGTTTCTCGGGGCAGGTGCTTCAGGATTGCTTGACCAATATTGCTGTCACCTGGTGTTTTCTTTTTGGTTTTTTCCAGTGCTTGTGCGACTTCTGTTGGGGTGAAAGGAGCAGTGAGGGTGTGGTCCTGTGTGAGAGTGGAGGTATCTATTGTGTTGTCAGGAGTTGTTCTGTCGTGAAGTGTTTGCATGTGTGTGGTGATGTTGTTTATGTGGTTTAAGATGTACCTTTGTTGTGTGGGGGGGTGTGGGTGGAAAATGTGTTCCCAGTGTTGTTTTAGTGTTTGTGCTACGTCGGCTGGCTCATTGATTTTCCTACCATTTACTAGCAGGTGATCAAAGGGGGGTTTTGCAGTTCCTTTCAGCTTGGCGATCCATTGCCAAAATTCTCGGGGGTTATGTGTTCTGTGTTCCTGGGCAGCCTCTACGAGTTTTGCCCAGTGAACCTCATGATCTTGACGGAGGCTATGGATGATGTGTGTTCTTAGTGTGGAGATGTCTGTGTAAACTGGTGCTAGGTTAAGTTTGTTGAGTTCGAATCGTGTCCTGTAGCAGTGAAGTAGGCGTTGAGTTCTTATGGAGGGTGTGAAGGAGTATTTTTTCTTGAACCGGTGTTTAGGAATGTGGGTATCTGCTATGGCGGTGATAGTGTTGAAAAGGTGTGTCCAGGTTTCCTCAATCATCCTAGTGGGTTGGTGTTCGAGGTTGAGTGTGTATTGTTGTTCAGAGAGTGTGGTTTTGAAGGCATCCCAATCTGCGTGTTGATACTGGTATTGAGGTGAGGTTGTTGGGAGGAGGATGGGATTGTTGGAGAGGTGAAGAGTGATGGGAATGTGGTCTGAGCCTGATAGGGGGCCGGGAGTGATGTAGTGTTGGAATTGGAGGGCAGGGGTGTTGGTGATGACGATGTCTGGAGTGCCTTTGCCGTGAGCAGCGTAGAATGTGGGGAAGAAAGGGCCAATGTGGTGAAGGTTTTTGTGAGTGACCAAAGCGTGTAGTTGTTGGCCAAGGGGGTCGATGCGGTTGTGTTGGAATGCGGTGTGGTGTGCATTGAGGTCGGCCATTAGTATTACAGGTAGGTGTGAGTTGTTAAAGATGGAGTTTAGGTCTGTGAAGGGGATACGCGAGTTAGGTCTTGAGTATGTTGTGCAGATGATAATCTGTCCGTGTTGAGTGTAGATCTTGGCGGCCATGAAGTGTTTGAAAGCAAAGTTGGTGATGAATTCGTGTTTCATGGATGATCTGATGAGGATTGCAACGCCCTCGAATAGTTCGTGGGGTGATTGTCTGCTTGTGTAGCCGAAGTGCTTGATTTTGGTGTTTGTGCATGTTGAGTTAAGGAGGAGGATGTCTGGGTTGTGTTCTTGTATGAGGAGAGAGATGGCGTGTCTGTTTGAGTGATATGCTCTACAGTTGTATTGCATAATGGTGATCATGTTGTATAATTTGTTACTTATATGAGATTGAAATTCTGGGGTGCAGGGATGAGGTCTAACTTGTCGAGTGACTGTGAGCGAGGTCTGAGTGAGGTGTATGTAGGTGAGGGATGGGCGGTTACGTGACTGTGTGTGTCGGGGAGTCGGGAAGAGGAGTGGAGTGTGCTAGGTTCGTGTCGGGGTTGTTTCCTGTTTTCTTTGGGGTAGTGCCGAATAGATTTACTTTAATTATAGATTTAGTTGGATGTGTGTATTTTATAATTCTTTTGCAGTCAGGTGTGTAGGAAGAAAGGGGGGAGGTGTTTTTCCTCTTAGGTCTAGTGGTCTTGACCACCATTTCAGTGGGGGGATGGGCAGCCATTTTATTCTTGGGAGTCTGAGGTGTTAGGGGAAGATTGGGTTTGGTTCGGATTTTGGAGGTTCGGGAGTTCATCGTAGTCGTGTGGGAAAAGTCAGGTGTAGGCAAGGTCAAGGTGGAGGGGTCGGGAGGTTTTCGACTGATTACTCCGGTGGGTGAGGTAATAGTAGGTTGGTGAGATAAGTCAGATGTGGGCATGGCAGAAGTGGAGGGGCGGAGGGAGATTGCAGTGGCTTCTCTGGGGGAAGGGGGTGGCATGCTGGTCCGGTCGGGGATGGGGGCAGTGGGGAAGATGAGGTCGGGACCGGTTCTGAAGGAATCAGGAATGTGTATGGTAGGGAGGCCGTTCTCCCTCAAACCATCAATTGCCAGTTTCAGAAAAAGAGACCTGTTTCCGTTGCTTAGGGTATGTGCCAGAAGTATGATGGTGGTGATTTTTGCATCCATGTCGGAGGAGGGTGGGGGGGCGGTCACGTTGTTGGTCCAGCAAGTGCGGGTGGGGAGGGTCGAGGCAGTAGGGAGTGAGTGGTGGGGAGGTGGAGGTGGTGCTGTGGGGGGTGCTGTAGGAGGTGAAGGTCGGCGGGGAGGGAGTGGTGTTGTGCTATTATCGAGTCTGATTTTGCACTTGTTGCTGATAGCAGCGTGAGGGCCTTTACAGTTGCAGCATTTAGTTACCGTGGCAGTGCAGTTTCGGTATGAGTGGCCTTGATTGGCACACTTTGAGCAAGTTATTGTGTTACTGCAACGGTTGGTGTTGTGCCCGAATTGGTAGCAATTGAAACATTGGTGTACTTGTATGAAGTGTTGGAATTCAATGTCTCTTGAGGGGATGATATTGCTGCCGATTTTTATTCCGTATGATTTTAATTTGATGGCGTCAGTTTGAGTAGCCGTAGTGATTTTTAACATGGGGAGAGTTCCCATCCGGGCTGCATATGTCATTTGGGGGGTGTTTTGTGAGTTGAGGTCTGTCAATAGGTTAGGGTTGTCAAGGATCTGAGGGATGACTTTTCTACATATGAGGGTGCATTTTGCGCGGTATTCGGGTGAACTGAGGACCGTTAGGCCATTGTCCCTCAGTCTGTTGTTCATTGCTGGGGAGTGGAATAGGTCGGCATCTTCATCAGTTTGTACAAATATTTTGATAATGTCGTCATTGGTGAAGGAACGGATCTGAAATATACAGGTCAGTTGGAAAATAAGTGAGGCGAGGTCCATGCACGGTTGGATGGTACGGTCCACTTTAATTTTAATTGAAGGCATGTTAACTGTTTGAATTGGAGATTTATGGAGATCTCCCCTAACAGTCCCTAATTTCCTGCGCCCCTCACGTAGGGGAGGCCCTGCACTATCACAGGGGTCCCCAGGCGTATCGGCAGGCTGTGCTGACCCTCCACCCTTCACACAAACACGCACTAGCGAGGTGTGGGGACAGAGGGCGTTTCCAGACGAATACTCCCCTGTACGTCAGCTGACAGGGGAATAGGTCCTTTCACGGCACGGAAGAGAAGGATTAGAGTAGAAGAAAAAGGTCTGAAAACTCACTGCCGACTCTCTCTTCACACCAAGCCCCTCAGCAGCATTCGGGGTTCCTAAGGGAGGTCCGATACTGTAGGAGAGGCTCAATGTGTTGATCGAATCAACAGAATTGTCAGGTGGAGAAATGATGTCAGGTGCTTTGGTTTTCCAAGGTACGTGGGAAGGTGGGATAGGTCCAATGACTAGCCAATCAGCTGAGTCTGTTCCTTCTCCGACTTCCACTTCGCTCTGTGGCTGACTGCTACTGCTCTTGACTGCGACTGCTCCCGACTGCACTAAAAATCGAGAAGAACTAGAAAAATGCTAGTGACAGGGGGGAAGGAGGTTCAGAGGAAGAATAAAGGGAGGATGGAAGTGAATTTTAGAAGGAGAGAACAGGTGCAGTGGCTAAACACCGCTTGCGTGAGGGGGTAGGCAAAATGCCCTGAGGGTGCAACAATCACAATCAGGACGAGGCAGAGGGAGGGCGGGAGCAGGTCCGGGCAAGCAAAGGGCCAACGCGGGTGCTCTGGCTGTCGTCTAGCTTAGGCAGTGTTGGCAAAGCGGAGGAAGAACCGCCCCGCCACGGCGGCGGTGCAAGCCGAGAAGCGCAGGTGGACGGACGCACAGGCCACACACGAACAAATTAACAGAGAAGGTGAAAACATGGAAATTTTGCTAGTCGTAGGGTTGTTTGGAGAAAGAAGAAGGTAAAGTCTTTGAACTATGTCAAAGAGGAACAGAGAGAGTTGGAGGAAGGGTTTTGAATCTTTGAGCTTGAAATGTCAAAGGATTCATAGTAAGGAAGGATGAGCGTATCGTAGTAGAGTTTTTAGTAATAGCAGCAGACAGATTTGAGCTTTTTTGTCAAATTATGAACGGAGACGAGAATGAGATATAGGCTGATGGTTTCAGTCTTGAGTTAGGTCGATTTTATTGAGAATTGGATGTCACAGACGTTGGGTATGTTTTGATTTGTTTCTGAGAGTTGTGGGTCTTTCAGCTATGTCAGAGAGAAATGGAGAGAGTTGGAGGAAGAGTTTTGAATCTTTGAGCTTGAAATGTCAAAGTATTCGTAGTAAGGAAGGATGAGTGTATTGTAGGAGAGTTATTTAGTAATAGCAGGGGACAGATTTGAGCTTTGTCAAATTGTGAACGGAGATGAGAGTGAGATATAGGTTGTTTGGTTTCAGTCTTGAGTTAGGTCGATAATGTTGACAGTGGCTGGTATAGAGGTTGGGTATGTTTGATTTGGTTTTGGAGAGTTGTGGTGTTATGAGAGGCTTTGTCTGGCGGGGGTGGGGGAGTTTGTGTTTGGGGATTGGCGGGGGTGGAGGTTGTATGTTGAGTTGAGGTGAATTACTTTTTTGCTTCGGGGGGGTTGTTGTGTGAGTGTGTATGCGTTTGCGTGGAAATGTAGTAAGGGGAGAGGGGGAGGGTTAGGATAATTGATATAAGGTCAGGTATGGTTCGGTTGTCGGGAGGAGGGGGGAGGAGAGGAGAGGAGAGGGGAGGCGAGGAGAGGAGAGGGGTATTTTGGAGTTTGGTTACACTTATAGTATGCAGCGATTCCTCAGGTGGATATGATTTGTGCGTTAACGAATATTGTATTGATCACAGGTTTTTTTTTTTTTAGGAGGTCATGGGCCATATAGAGCGTCGGGTATAAGAAGTTTTTCTTTGGGGAGGATTTCAGCTGCGTTGAATTAGCAGATTGACAGTGAGTTAGCTTTTTTTTTTTTTGGGAGGATTGTGAGGCGATTGGGTGGGTTAAGTTTTGGGGAGGATTAGAAGGTGTTGGATTATGATTGGATGGAGAGTTAAGATTTTTTTTTTTTTTTTTAGGAGGATTGTGTGTAAGGTTGGGTGGGTTAAGTTTTTCTTTTGGGAGGATTGTAGGTTTTGTTAGTAGTTGGCAGAGTTGGGTT
>NW_024755417.1:0-6522 GCF_018991925.1 Homarus americanus
CTCGACCAGGGGACTTTGTTAAATTTGTTCAGGGGACTTTGTTATACTCGATCAGGGGCCCTTGTTGTACCCCATCAGGGGACTTTGCAATACTCGATCAGGGTACTTTGTTAAACTCGGTGAGGGGACTTTGTTATACTCGATCAGGGGGTTTTGTAATACACGATCAGGGGGCTTTGTTGTACTTGATCAGGGGCCTTTGTTATAATCGCTCAAGGGCTTTGTTATACTAGATCAGGGGACATTGTTATACTCGATCAGGGGACTTTGTTATAATCGACCAGGGGAGTTTCTTATACTCGACCAGGGGACTTTGTTATACTCGATGAGGGGCCTTTGTTAAACTCGATGAGGGGCCTTTGTTATACTCGACCAGGGGACTTTTCGTATACTCGATCAAGGGCCTTTGTTAAACTCGATCCGGGGTCTCTGTTATATATACTCGATAGGGACTTTGTTATACTATCCAGGGGACTTTGTTATACTCGACCAGGGGAGTTTGTTATACTCGACCAGGGGACTTTGTTATACTCGATGAGGGGCCTTTGTTATACTCGATTAGGGAACTTTGTTATACTCGATCAGGGAACTTTGTTATACTCATTCAGCGGACTTTGTTATTCTCGATCAGGGGCCTTTGTTGTACCCGATCAGGGGACTTTGCTATACCCGATCAGGGTACTTTGTTATACTCGGTGAGGGGACTTTGTTATACTCGATCAGGGGACTTAGTTATACTTGTTCAGGGGACTTTGTTATACTTGATCTGGGGACTTTGTTATACTCGATGAGGGGGCTTTGTTATACACGATCAGGGGGGCTTTGTTATACTTGATCAGGGGCCTTTGTTATAATCGTTTAAGGGACTTTGTTATACTCAATTAGGGGACTTTGTTATACTCGATCAGGGGACTTTGTTATACTCGACCAGGGGAGTTTGTTATACTCGACCAGGAGACTTTGTTATACTCGATCAAGGGCCTTTGTTAAACTCGATCAGGGTCCTTTGTTATACTCGATCAGGGGACTTTGTTATACTCGATCAGGGGCCTTTGTTAAGAAAACTCGATCAGGGGCCTTTGTTAAGCTTCGATGAGGCCTTTGTTATGCTGACCAGGGACTTTGTTATACTCGACCAGGGGAGTTTGTTATACTCGACCAGGGGACTTTATTATACTCGATCAAGGGCCTTTGTTAAACTCGATCAGGGTCCTTTGTTATACTCGATCAGGGGACTTAGTTATACTCGACCAGGGGAGTTTGCTATACTCGACCAGGGGACTTTGTTATAATCGATCAGGGGCCTTTGGTATACTCGATTAGGGAACGTTGCTATACTCGATCAGGGGACTTTGTTATACTCGTTCAGTGGACTTTGTTATACTCGATCAGGGGCCTTTGTTGTACCCGATCAGGGGACTTTGCTATACTCGATCAGGGTACTTTGTTATACTCGGTGAGTGGACTTTGTTATACTTGATCAGGGGACTTTGTTATACTTGTTCAGGGGACTTTGTTATGCTTGATCAGGGGACTTTGTTATACTCAATCAGGGGACTTTGTTATACTCGATCAGGGGACTTTGTTATACTCGACCAGGGGAGTTTGTTATACTCGACCAGGGGACTTTATTTTACTCGATCAAGGGCCTTTGTTAAACTCGATCAGGGTCCTTTGTTATACTCGATCAGGGGACTTTGTTATACTCGATCAGGGGCCTTTGTTAAACTCGATCAGGGGACTATGTTATACTCGATGAGGGGCCTTTGTTATAATCGTTCAGGGGACTTTGCTATACTTGATCAGGGTACTTTGTTATACTCGATTAGAGGCCTTTGTTATACTCGATCAGGGGACTTTGTTATACTCGATCAGGGGACTTTGTTATACTCGACCAGGGGAGTTTGTTATACTCGACCAGGGGACTTTGTTATTCTCGATCATGGGACTTTGTTATACTCGATGAAGGGCCTTTGTTATACTCGACCAGGGGACTTTGTTAAATTTGTTCAGGGAACTTTGTTGTACTCGATCAGGGGCCCTTGTTGTACCCCATCAGGGGACTTTGCAATACTCGATCAGGGTACTTTGTTATACTCGGTGAGGGGACTTTGTTATACTCGATCAGGGGGTTTTGTAATACACGATCAGGGGGCTTTGTTATACTTGATCAGGGGCCTTTGTTATAATCGCTCCAGGGACTTTGTTATACTCGATCAGGGGACATTGTTATACTCGATCAGGGGACTTTGTTATACTCGACCAGGGGAGTTTCTTATACTCGACCAGGGGACTTTGTTATACTCGATGAGGGGCCTTTGTTAAACTCGATGAGGGGACTTTGTTATACTCGACCAGGGGACTTTGTTATACTCGATCAGGGGCCTTTGATAAACTCGATCAGGGGCCTCTGTTATACTCGATCAGGGTTCCTTTGTTATACACTATCAGGGGACTTTGTTATACTCGATCAGGGGACTTTGTTATACTCGACCAGGGGAGTTTGCTATACTCGACCAGGGGACTTTGTAATACTCGATCAGGGGCCTTTGGTATACTCGTTTAGGGAACTTTGTTATACTCGATCAGGGGACTTTGTTGTACCCGATCAGGGGACTTTGCTATACTCGATCAGGGTACTTTGTTATACTCGGTGAGGGGACTTTGTTATACTCGATCAGGGGACTTTGTTATACTTGTTCAGGGGACTTTGTTATACTTGATCTGAAAACTTTGTTATACTCGATGAGGGGGCTTTGTTATACACGATCAGGGGGGCTTTGTTATACTTGATCTGGGGCCTTTGTTATAATCGTTCAAGGGACTTTGTTATACTCAATCAGGGGACTTTGTTATACTCGATCAGGGGACTTTGTTATCCTCGACCAGGGGAGTTTGTTATACTCGACCAGGGGACTTTATTATACTCGATCAAGGGCCTTTGTTAAACTCGATCAGGGTCCTTTGTTATACTCGATCAGGGGACTTTGTTATACTCGATCAGGGGCCTTTGTTAAACTCGATCAGGGGACTTTGTTAAACTCGATGAGGGGCCTTTGTTATACTCGACCAGGGGACTTTGTTATACTCGATCAGGGGCCTTTGTTAAACTCGATCAGGGGCCTCTGTTATACTCGATCAGGGGACTTTGTTATACACTATCAGGGGTCTTTGTTATACTCGATTAGGGGACTTTGTTATACTCGACCAGGGGAGTTTTCTATACTCGACCAGGGGACTTTGTTATACTCGATCAGGGGCCTTTGGTATACTCGATTAGGGAACTTTGCTATACTCGATCAGGGTACTTTGTTATACTCGTTCAGTGGACTTTGTTATACTCGATCAGGGGCCTTTGTTGTACCCGATCAGGGGACTTTGCTATACTCGATCAGGGTACTTTGTTATACTCGGTGAGTGGACTTGTTATACTCGATCAGGGGTTTTGTTACGCCGCTTGTTCAGGGACTTTGTTATACTTGATCAGGGGACTTTGTTATACTCAATCAGGGGACTGTTATACTCGATCAGGGACTTTGTTATACTCGACCAGGGGGGTTGTTATATACTCGACCAGGGACTTTATTATACTCGATCAAGGGCCTTTGTTAAGCTCGATCAGGGTCCTTTGTTATACTCGATCAGGGGACTTTGTTATACTCGATCAGGGGCCTTTGTTAAACTCGATCAGGGGACTTTGTTATACTCGATGAGGGGCCTTTGTTATAATCGTTCAGGGGACTTTGTTATACTTGATCAGGGTACTTTGATATACTCGATTAGAGGCCTTTGTTATACTCGAACAGGGGACTTTGTTATACTCGATCAGGAGACTTTGTTATACTCGATGAGGGGACTTTGTTATACTCGATCAAGGACTTTCTTATACTCGATCAGGGGACTTTGTTATACTCGATGAGGGGGCTTTGTTATACTCGATCAGGGGACTTTGTTATACTCCATGAGGGCACTTTGTTATACTCGATCAGGAGACTTTGTTATGCTTTTTCAGGGGACTTTGTTATACTCGATCAAGGACTTTGGTATCCTCGATCAGGGGATTTTGTTATACACGATGAGGGGGCTTTGTTATACTCGATCAGGGGACTTTGTTATACTCGATGAGGGGACTTTTTTATACTCGATTAGGGGCCATTTTTATACTCGATCAGGGGACTTTGTTTTACTCGAATAGGGGACTTTGTTATAATCGTTTAGGCGACTTTGTAATACTCGATCAGGGGGCTTTGTTATACTCGATCAGGGGACTTTGTTATACTCGACCAGGGGAGTTTGTTATACTCGATGAGGGGCCTTTGTTATACTCGATCAGGGGACTTTGTTATACACGACCAGGGGACTTTGTTATACTCGATGAGGGCCTCGGTTATACTCGAACAGCGGACTTTGTTATACTCGATCAGGGGCCTTTGTTGAACTCGATCAGGGGCCTTTTTTATACTCGATCAGGGGACTTTGTTAAACTCTATCAGGGAACTTTGTTATACTCGATCAGCTGATTTTGTTATTCTCGATCAGGGGACTTTGTTATACTCGTTCAGGGAACTTTGTTAGACTTGATCAGGGGACTTTGTTATACTCGATGAGGGGCCTTTGTTATACTCGACCAGGGGACTTTGTTAAAATTGTTCAGGGGACTTTGTTATACTCGACCAGGGGACTTTGTTATACTCGATCAGGGGCCTTTGTTAAACTCGATCAGGGGCCTTTGTTATACTCGATCAGGGGACTTTGTTATACTCGATCAGGGCTTTTGTTAAATCTGGATCAGGGGACTTTGTTGTACTTCATCAGGGGGCTTTGTTATACTTGATCAGGGGACTTTGTTATACTCGATAAGGGGGCTTTGTTATACACGATCAGGGGGCTTTGTTATACTTGATCAGGACCCTTTGTTATCATCGTTCAAGGGACTTTGTTATACTCGATCAGGGAACTTTGTTATACTCGATCAGGGGACTTTGTTATACTCGACAAGGGGAGTTTCTTATACTCGACCAGGGGATTTTGTTATACTCGATGAGGGGCCTTTGTTAAACTCGATGAAGGGCCTTAGTTATACTCGACCAAGGGACTTTGTTATACTCGATCAGGGGCCTTTGTTAAACTTGATCAGGGGCCTTTGTTATACTCGATCAGGGGACTTTGTTATACTCTATCAGGGGACTTTGTTATACTCGATCAGGGGACTTTGTTATGCTCGACCAGGGGAGTTTGAAATACTCGACCAGGGGACTTTGTTATACTCGATTAGGGGCCTTTGTTATACTCGATTAGGGAACTTTGTTATACTCGATCAGGTGACTTTGTTATACTCGATCAGCGGACTTTGTTATTGTCGATCAGGGGACTTTGTTATACTCATTCAGGGAACTTTGTTATACTTGATCAGGGGACTTTGTTATACTCGATGAAGGGCCTTTGTTATACTCGACCAGGGGACTTTGTTAAAATTGTTCAGGGGACTTTGTTATACTCGATCAGGGGACTTTGTTATACTCAATCAGGGGACTTTGTTATACTCGACCAGGGGAGTTTGTTATACTCGACCAGGGGACTTTGTTATTCTCGATCAAGGGACTTTGTTATACTCGATGAAGGGCCTTTGTTATACTCGACCAGGGGACTTTGTTAAATTTGTTCAGGGGACTTTGTTATACTCGATCAGGGTCCCTTGTTGTACCCCATCAGGGGACTTTGCAATACTCGATCAGGGTACTTTGTTATACTCGGTGAGGGGTCTTTGTTATACTCGATCAGGGGGTTTTGTAATACACGATCAGGGGGCTTTGTTATACTTGATCAGGGGCCTTTGTTATAATCGCTCAAGGGACTTTGTTATACTCGATCAGGGGACTTTGTTATACCTGGATCACGGGACTTGCTATACTGGACCAGGGAGTTTTTAGACTTTAACAGGGACTTTGTTATACTCGGCGAGGCCTTTGTTAAACTCGATGAGGGCCTGAATATACTCGACCAGGACTTTGTTATACCCGATCAGGGGCCTTGTTAAAACCTCGATCCGGGGTCTCTGTTATACTCGATCAGGGGACTTTGTTATACACTATCAGGGGACTTTGTTATACTCGATCAGGGGACTTTGTTATACTCGACCAGGGGAGTTTGCTATACTCGACCAGGGGACTTTGTTATTCTCGATCAGGGGCCTTTGGTATACTCGATTAGGGAACTTTGTTATACTCGATCAGGGGACTTTGTTATACTCGTTCAGTGGACTTTGTTATACTCGATAAGGGGCCTTTGTTGTACCCGATCAGGGGACTTTGCTATACTCGATCAGGGTACTTTGTTATACTCGGTGAGGGGACTTTGTTATACTCGATCAGGGGACTTTGTTATACTTGTTCAGGGGACTTTGTTATACTTGATCTGGGGACTTTGTTATACTCGATGAGGGGGCTTTGTTATACACGATCAGGGGTGCTTTGTTATACTTGATCAGGGGCCTTTGTTATAATCGTTCAAGGGACTTTGTTA
>NW_024755418.1:0-5994 GCF_018991925.1 Homarus americanus
CCCAAACACAATCACTTAACACTGAAAAATTTCTGTGGAAATGTAAAAAATATGGTACTGTATCTTACCTAGTGTTGTTCAGCATGCAGGACAGGAGGAGGCAGTGGGGGAGGGGAGGAGAGAATTATGGAGAAGAGGTGGAAGGAGAGGAAACATCCTTCCTAGCTCCTTGGTGACTGTCTTACAGGCACATTGTCTGTATGTCTTTTTGCTACTTTTTAAAATAGGCGAACTAGGTTGGCTGATTCAACCTTGATTTCTGGACCTTCCAAAAGTAGTTCAACACAGTGTCATTAAAAAATACTGATGCTCCTTTTTCCATGCAAGCACCAACATCAGATGATAATCCTCCGCAGTTGGGCACACAGCTTGCCCAGCACCAGAACACATCCTTGAGATCTTTGGCTGAATGATGCGACTTTCCTCCTTGTCCTCATCCTCCTCCCGACTAGAAGCAAGCCCGCTTCAGTGTCTCGCTCTCTTCTTTTGTGAAGCTCAAGCAGCTCCCTCAGTGACAGCCTCTACTGTGCCATCCACCAACTCCTCAACATCATCATCACCCCCAGGCCCATGGAATTGCCCAGACACAATTTCATGTACAACAGCTCTCTTCTCTAATCCTTCAAAGTCTCTTGAAGCACACATTCAGGCCACAATGGCCTAAGCAGCACACAAAGACACCTCATAGAAACCTCTTCCAGGATACGACACACTAAAACAAAGTGATCTGCTATATTGAAGTGATTCTTCCAAAATTCCTTCAAACCAACATCACTGGAAATAGGGCGGACGAAAACATTTTCTAAAACAGTGCCTTTCGTGCATGTTTCTCTAAAGTTTGAATTAATTGTTGATCCATGGGCTGATGAGAAGTGTTGTGTTGGGTAAAGAGCACAGTGATGAAGGTTGAACCCTCTGGCAATTCAACCATCAAATTAGAGGGTATTGGTGCATTGTCCATCACCAAGAGCCAATGGAAGATTATTCTCCCAGGTAGTCCCTAACACTGGGTCCAAACACCTCAGTCACCCACTGAGAGAAAAGACTCTGGTCACCCAAGCCTTTGGGTTTGACCGCCACATAAATTTGAGGTTCTTCAATGTTTTTGAAAGCTCTGTTTCTTTTCAGATGGTACACATGAGTGGTTTTTATCTTGCAGTCACCAGAAGCATTAGCAAAAAAGAAGAAGGAGGGTAAACCTGTCTTTTCATCGGCTTATACAGAGGACAGAAGTTTTCCCTTGTAATGTATAAAATGTAAGTAGGTATTTTTTTCCAAGAAAGTCTCAGAAGTTTCAATACAGCAATACCATGAGAACAAAGCTCTGTCTAATCACATTTAAAAAAATGTCATGGTGTTCCCTAGCTGCTTCTTTATCTGTAATTTGAAGCAGCTTCTACCCATGTCTCACAACACTGTAACTTATTTCTTCTTCAAACCAGTAAACCAATTTCTTGATACCTTCAAACAATGGCATGTTAATTATCACTTCCACTGGGAGTCTTGGCTTTAAGGCTCTCAAACAATTGTTTGGCCTTCTCACAAATTATAGCTTCACTAATGCTATCACTCGCTATTTCTTTTCTCCTGCTTATCCACAATTTCAAGAGTAAATTTTCCATCTTCAATCACATTACACCTTGCTTAAGTAAGTCTAGAGATTCCTTAGCCACTTGCAAAATAGTTAAACTTTAATATCCTTCAAAAATCGCATTTATAGTCGCATTTCTAGCCATTCCATATTCATCACTAAGTTTCGTAATGCTTGTTCCATTCTCAATGCTTTTTAAGATTTCCTTTCTTTAGTTTCAAGGGTTATTATCTTTCTCGCCGCTGGACTATCTATTGTTACATTCAGTTAATTTTGTATAACAAAATAGTTATATACAAATAACACGTAATTTCCACATCAAAAGACGAACACCAAGTTCAGTGGTGCACTGGCATAATGGTCCTACATGAATAAATCGGGTTACCAATCACTTCTCGACTAGTATTTGGTGTCATAAAGTCACAAAAAATTGGTAAACTTAATTTAATCTGAGTTAATTGATCGAATGCATGTACCTAACCTAACCTAACTCAGATTAAATTAAGTTTACCAATTTTGATATATGGTACCAATGAAAGCAACTTTGTTGAAGCATCATGATGTTGGAAGCATAATTTATTGTCTAATGGTAGACCCTGCCTACATAAGGCATCACGAAAATTGTGACCACGTACCCGGTGGCTGATCTGACTTTCTGCCTCATTTACACACAATTGCAGGGTCTCAATTGTTTCTCTTACTCTTGACAACATAACATACATACTGTACTGTATATTGTTTCTCACTCTTGATCTTTTTTTCATTTTTGTATTTCTTTATTATTATTTATTATTATTTTATCACTTTTATTTTTGTATTTTTTATTATAAATTTTACTTTTCTGTATTATTATGACTATTACAGTATTATTATTATTATTATTATTATTATTATTATCATTATCATTATCATTATTATTATTATTAATATTATTATTATTATTATAGCTTTGCCCCCCCCCCCAGGCCCTGATGTGGGTCAGTGATCTGTGCCCGGGCGGGCTAATCCCCGTAAAAAAAAAATGGTGTAATTTTACATTTATTTGTAGAGGCGAGAGTACAGTACAGAGAAACTCCGACTCAACCGATCGGCTGTAAACAGATGATTGTAACCATAAAATTAGGTCAGTTTACTGGCAACAAGTGAAAGGCAAATTTTTATACAGTTAACCCTCACTTTACGCGGTTAATGTAACCCGGAGGGTACCGCGGAAAGTGAGGAACGCGTAAAGTGAATAACATAACATATGGGATTAATTGAAATAGAGTCCAGGCCAACCCCCAAACTCCACTTTTTGACGACACACAACTATGTTGTAGTAAAAATATTATCTTAACTTTATGATGGCATGCACACACAATTAATAATTAAGAGAAATATCAATAATATTAGGTTTTTTAACACTTACATTAGTAGAAAAGATGGCTGGGCACACGGGGATGGGCGGTTGGTTCCGAGGCAGAGGGCAGATTATTGGCCCTCACCTGTATCACTTGTATCAATTGTATCACTATCCACCACAGAGGCTTGCAGGGCCTCTTTGTCAAACCCCCCAAAGTTCATATAAGTCCATATCCTCACTATAATTATCACTATCACTGACTTGGGCCGGCTGTAGTGGGTGGCGGGTGAAGAACTGGTAATGTTTTGATGAGTGGGCGACCTTGTGCGCACCATTTTCGCTCCTCTTACACAACATGGCGGATGGCGGGAGGTTTGGATCCAAAAATGGCGCGGCTTGCCAGCCGCTCTCCGCGTAATGGGGTACACGCACCGCGGAATGTGAGCATGTTAGGTTCCGGCAGGGCACCGCGTTAACGGTGAAACGCGGAATGCGGGACCGCGTAATGTGAGGGTTGACTGTACATGCCAAAAAGTTAAATACGTTGGTTATACAGTTAACCCTCACTTTACGCGGTTAATGTAACCCGGAGGGTCCCGCGTAAAGTGAGAAACGCGTAAAGTGAATAACATAACATATGGGATTAATTGAAATGGAGTCCGGGCCGATCCCCAAACTCCACTTTTTGACGACACACAACTATGTTGTAGTAAAAATATTATCTTAACGTTATGATGGTATGCACACACAATTAATAATTAAGAGAAATATCAATAATATTAGGTTTTTTAACACTTACATTAGTAGAAAAAATGGCTGGGCACACGGGGATGGGCGGTTGGTTCTGAGGCAGAGGGCAGATTATTGGCCCTCACCTGTGTCACTTGTATGAATTGTATCACTATCCACCACAGAGGCTTGCAGGGCCTCTTTGTCAAACTCCCCAAAGTCCATATAAGTCCATATCCTCACCATAATTATCACTATCACTGACTTGGGCCGGCTGTGGTGGGTGGCGGGTGAAGAACTGTTAATGTTTTGATGACTGGGCGACCTTGTGCACACCATGTTCGCGCAGCTTACACAACATGGCGGATGGCGGGAGGTTTGGATCCAAAAATGGCGCGGCTCGTCAGCCGCTCTCCGCGTAAAGGGGTACACGCACCGCGGAATGTGAGCATCCTGGGTTCCGGCAGGGCACCGCGTAAACGTGGAAACGCGGAATGCGGGACCGCGTAAAGTGAGGGTTAACTGTACTTAATTTGCACCATAAATGCCTGTGAAGTCTTTAAATTGTAAATTTCCCGAGAGTAGTCTAGTGGCAACAAGTGTACTGTAGATATAGGGGAGTTAAGATATAGTTCAGGTTAACACGATTTGAGCCATTTTTATGTTTTTCCCAACAATACAGTATCCTCCAACTATATCGGTAAAAATGGTTTAATTTTTAAACCCATTTTATAACGTAAAACTGTGGACCGTAGAGCCGAATTACCGCAAGTTGAATTACGTACACGTGTTGGTAAAGATTAGTTTTAACGTTTCCTGGTTTTTTTACGGGGAATTGTATATTTATTTTTATTTTGGTGTGTGTTGTTTATATCGGAACTTAAATTTCTTTAACGTCCCATTTGGGAGTCTTGCATGTACAGTAGAAGTAACAAACCAATAAAACCTACCTAACTTCCTAGCTGTAGGGCTGTGCTCCTCGGACCCCCTGCCATATTAAACGGAAAGGACTATACAGTACAGTACTTTCCTTACCTGGTACCAATGAAAAGAAATATTAAATGCCACTGTCCTTTTGTTTAGTGGATGTAAGAGTACGCTCAGACAGAGCAGGTCGGTTGTAAACGGACGACGTGCTGGCGGCTCGTTAGATTTTTGTAAGAGTGTTTACGGTAAATAATAAGTTTTGACATTACCTCCAAAAACTGACTATCAAAGAAAGGTAACATAACCTACATATAAAGTTCATATAGCAAAATTATAACTCATTTATACAAATTTGTGGACGTTAAAACTAGTATAATCGTGTCAGTGCGATACTTAAATACGTAAGGATAAGCCAGAGTTGAATCTGGCTTCATTTCAATACCCCCATAAATTCATAACATAAATTGGCATAAATTCATTTGGCAATAAATACAACTTGCCCCCCAAGTTATGTGGGCTTCATAATTGTAAGTTGTATTATGATTAAGCTAAAAAGAATTGCCAAATGTGAAGTGGATCATTGTCATTCTTAGTGGTTAAATTTGGTTACTGCAAGATGGATTTTTTCATAGATGAACCTTAATGACTTTCACTTGCAGGTGGTAGATGTATGGAACAGTAATGGCTTGTACTGTGGAATAAAGAAGAGTATGTGGCAGAATTTTTGAGCTAGAGCCGAGCGTGTGCACACTTCTTATGGCGATGTTAAATTTTGCAATACAGTATTTAAAATGGAAGGTGTTGCCAATAGTTAGTTTTTACTGAACTTGAAAGTCGTAGCTCATAGTTGTACCCGGTATACAAAAGTAGATAACCGGTTCTTGGATAAGAATATACTTTTATATTTAGTAAGTGAGTGAGACTTGTAAATGTAATATTTTGTTTATTTTTGAGGAGAGGACTACAAATGGCTAAGTGACTTCCTATTTTAAAGTTTACAATAGTTTATAGGACATTTTAAATACAGTACTGGGGGGCTGTGGCCCTCCCTCTCTTGTAGTACAGTAATTCAAACATTAAAACTTCACAATAAAATTAATCATTGTGGGTTATGGAAGTTGTCTGTAACTTGGTTTCTGGCTTCAGTTTGGGGTGTAGGTGGAGACTGAAGATATGAGGTATAATACAGAACTTTTGGTAATGTTAACTTTAAAATATAGTGAGATAAATTGCGCTCAAAAGTCGTCTGCCTCGGCTGTATACTAAAAAAATATGTAACTGGCTTAGGTAAATTTACTTAATTGTAAATGTATAGTTTTAGGAGTGTTTTAACATTAAACTAGTAATATTGTTGGTTATTTTAAGTGGGCTGGGCTTTGAGGGCAAATGTGGTGTAAAATATCCC
>NW_024755419.1:0-58630 GCF_018991925.1 Homarus americanus
TGGGACAAGGTCTCTTCTGACTTAATACTGCCCCATATCAGTCCTCCCAGCCTGAGTAAGATATCTGAAAGCTAAAATGAATAGACTAGTCTGATTCTGCAATGCCAACAACATCTTTACACTCTCAGTTTAGATTTAGAGCCAGAAGGTCGACCTGGAGAGTGCTCTTGGTTATCCAATAATGATATCTAAAAATTCCTTTTGATGGCGATTCAGTCTGAAGAAAATGGCAGGCCTTGACTTTCAAAAGCTCGATACTGTCAACGAAAATCATTCCTCCTTTTCCAAAGCTAAATAATACGGTGTTAGAAATTGTCCCACACCATGATTCTACATTTGTCCATCACTATGCATTATGTCTGTTATAATAACCACCAATCTGACTCCTCGTATTAAATTTTATGGAGTCCTCAAGGTTCACCTCGGTCCAGTACTGTTTTTTGTTAGGCTATAAACGATGATAGTCCTACAGCTCACTCCATAAATACAACTTATTTGCAGAAGATAGTAATTCTAGCAACTCATGACCTCCATTCCTTGATGGTAAACTATGAACACTGAACAACCCAAAGTCGACCTGGGCACATGCACAAACCGATTCTTAAAACCTTGAGAAACTCCACTACACGGCTCCTTCACTGAAGAAAGTAAACTAATCAGAAGTTACTGCTGATGAGAACTAACTGAGTGAAACCCTATACGTTTAATATTCACAGTAAAAATCAATAAATAGTGTGCGGTATCATGTATCACATTCTGTCAGTCACTCACTCTCACAGCAATGAAAGAAATTATCATGGATCTTGTTTACCAACACCGGATACACTGGCTCTTCAAAAACACAATTTCTGGTTACTGCACAAATAGGTTACACAAGACCTTACTTCTAAGAGCAGACTGCATAAAACCAGTGCAATTTTGCTATATTGAAATTTTTAAAAATTCGAGGATATTTAATACTACTGCTTAAAATTTCATCTTTTGTTATTACAAATCTATCAATCACTTAGCTAGACAATAATTACTCTTGGTTCCGAATAATCAGAGACATGCACCCAAGGCACCTTAGAGTTTAATGAGATCAATTCCCAGTGTGCTCCTCTCTATGGTGTATGGGTGTGAAACAACTTACCTACACATCCGAGCAAAAGATTCACGCCCTTCTTTAAAAACCATCTCTAAAAAATATCTATTGTCGAAGCATTAATATTTTTGGAACATTCTACTATATTTTTTTAAGGTACCTGCTTTGATTGTACTATCAGATAATAAGTTTCATCGGAAATTATCACTAAACAAATAAGTAATTACTATCAAATATATCATACAACTAGACATAATCTGTAAGCTCAGTCCTCCTGTTCAACCTTATTACTGTAACAACTGTGCTGCTGTGGTTCTCCATTACACTTATGTTTTTCAATTCCACCTAATTTATATGTATATGTATACATATATAACATATATAAATTATATATATATATATATGGAGTTATATTGTCGCGATCCCACTGGCTCCTTTATACCAGGAGTGAATCCTACCCCAAGTATATTAATAAATAAAGGAATCAATAAAAATGGGCAATAATTATCCTCACCAAAAAGTCCCACTAACTAAGTCGTACTTGAATAAGTAAGAACAGTTGAAATAAGTGAATCACAAAAAGGGAAGATAATTAATTAATCTAATTTATAAGTTCTAGTAAAGTGAGCAATTGATCTAAAATATGAATTTGATGGAAATAAGTACGTATATAAATAAGAGCATGTTTTAAATAAGGAAATATGCTGTAAGTGTTTAGACCAAACAAAGAATATTTAACATTACTATATTACATAGTACATACGAAATATATATATATATACAACTACAAACATTTATTTTTAAACAGGAGATACCTGTCACTCAGGATCCTCCTAAATCTAAATTACCTGATGTCTAGCAATAGGAAGACCGAGCAAAGCTAGATAAATCCATTCATCTGCTGATATTTTTACAAATTAATTTAATACCTCCGATTTGAAACTTAACAGAGTAAAGACACCATGTATAGTAAATTATATAATATATAACCTAAGGAACCAAGAACAATAATAAATATATAAGCAATTAACAATTTATTAATAGCTTGTATGAAAGATGAACATAGTTCTCACGCTTATAGAGTTCCTGTGACACCTCCCCCAAAAAGTGAGCTTACAACTACTGAAGCGAAATGGATATACAGTTACATAAAGTAATAATCAACACAATTGGTTTTAAACTAATATGGAAATAAATTCATAATATAAACACAAGGTATCAATGACAATAAACAAAAAATAATTTGCAGGAGCAGACATAGTTAAAATAATCAGACTCGAGAGTGCATCAGCTAACACGCTTCTTTTTCCAAAAGGATATGGAAATGTTCAAGTAGGGCTGAAGTGAGAGCCCACCCCTAAAAAGTCTTTTGGTTGGTGTTTATCTGCCACAAAGAAGGGTGCATCCGTGAACACTTGAATGATAAAGCAGTGTTGCCAATATACTTTTGAAGTTTTAGTGCCAAGATCAGTGATAAAGCCTCCTTTTTCAATGGTGGCATAGTTTCTTTGATATTTGTTAAATTTTGAAAAATAGCACAGCGGATGAAGCACTTGATCACTCTCACCCTCTGTAGAAGCACAGCACCGGCGCCCACTCACTGGCGCCATGGAGAGTGAACTGTTTCTGGAGTGTCAGTGCAAGTAGTTAGGAAGGGCCTGCCAGCAGGATTTAAGATTCTCAAAAGAGTCTTGGCAAAGTCGTAGTCCACTTGAAGGTTTCTTGCTACTCAGCAGCAGGTCAGTCATGGAGAGGCAACGGAGGAGAAGTTGGACAAAAACGGTGGTAGTACCGCCATACCCAGCAACCTCATCACATACCCCTCTTATCGCCTGCTGGCACTGGATACTGTTGAATTGCCTCAATTTTTGCTGCCAGGAAGTGGACTTCCCGGTCCGACCCATTACGCCCCAAGAAAGGATGTGGGCATGGCCGAACTCAGTTTGATCGGTGTTCACCGTCAGCTTGCTTGCAGCCAGTACGGGAGAAAGAGGGCTTGTATCGACTCATGTGATCTTCCCAGAACTGCTGAAGACGATGCGGTCGTCTAGGTAACAGCGGACACCTTCCAGACCAGACGTGATGAAATTCATATATAAGCAGTGTTGCAGGGGCGTTCCGCATACCAAACGGAAGGATCAGAATTAAAGCAACCCTCAGAGTGACAAAAGCAGAGATGGCCCTGGAGCGCTCAGTCAGTCTTATCTGGTAGTAGCCCTGGAGGAGATCCAACTTGGTCATGTACCTTGCCTGTCCAAGATCGTCGATCACGCTGCCGATGTGTGGCAAGGATAACCATCGGGTTCAGTGACATTCACCTATGGAGCATCCACACACAGCCGTATTTGACCATTCGGCTTTGGAACTAGAACAACAGGGGATGCCTATGGACTGATGCTGGGTCTGACGAGGCCCAGCTCTTGAAGACACTGTACTGCCTGCACACACTCCGCTTGAAGGCATTAAGACGGTAGGGACTTTATATTATTGCTTTTGGCCACTTAGAGAGGGAGGCACAACTTGAAATTAGGTCTCAAGATAGTCGAGAGTTTTCAACTCTTTACACTAGACCCATTTATTATTTCAGAAAAACACTGGATCTTTATCATCCTTACACTCTGGCACAATGATACAATTCTGGGCAAGGATTGATCACCGTTACAAGCAACTGGTTGCTCCTGTAGGTTTCGTTACGAACATGATATGACTCTTAAAAGACGATATATAAGGCGTTTTTTCTGGATGCCTGCTCAGGGGTGCTAATCACCTAATTCACGTGATTCTGTTTTTCTAGTACTCATATGGACCATTGCATTTGGATTTAAAAGGGCATCTATGGCGTTGGCAGGAAGGCCAACACCTGCTCCCACTTGGAATTCTAGGTTTTGCTCTGATGGGCCTTATCAAAAATGCAGTTTCATTTTCACCTGAGTTAACACCTGTTGACTGAGTGTCTTACAGCCAGACGCAACTTCCTGAATTGGACCACATATGAAGCTAAGGGCGTCGCGCTCTGATCAATTAAACCAACACTCTTTAACACCTTAAGAGGCCCTGTGCCTCATGTCCATGACTCCAGCTGGAAGGGCGAGAACTTAGCGACCTTTGGTTTACTGGGTCCCAAACAGCAAACAAAGCAGGTCAATCCCTCGTCCCAATCCTTTCCCAGTCTCCAGACACAGAAGGTGCGCAGCATGAGTTTTAGTGTCTGTGAAATGTCTCTACCAATTCTGTGACGAGGGTGAGTGGGGTCGAAGACTCAACCGCCAGATTCCCAGGGCTTGCATTACCTGATTAAACAACTGAAGCAAAAATTGAACCCCAATCTGACTGCACCACCGTAGGGAAGGCCTACTTGAGTGAATAGGGCGTGGTTAAGGCTTTACAATATTCTTCGCTGTGATGCGGCGCAAGGGAATGGCTTCAGGATAACGGGGTTGCACAATCAATAATGGTTAGAAAGAACTGATGACCACGAGGGGTCTTAGGTAAGGGACCGACACACCCATGACCACCTAATTAAAGGGTCAATGACTGGGATAGGCTGCAGAGGGAATGGTTTAACACTGGGGTTCTGGGTTTCGCTACCTGGACAATCATGGCAAGTGCGACAGTAAGAGCTGACGTCTTTCTTCATCCTAGGCCAAAAGAACTGGGATAAAAATTTTTGCATAGGTCTTCCTAACTCCTAAATGACCACCCACCCCATCATGAGCGATACTAAGTATGTCCTGCCGCAAAGATTTGGGAATAACAACTTGATGATGAACTAACCAAGGAAGATTGGCAGGAGAATTGGAGGGACGGAACTTCCGCATTAATACACCAGACCTAGTGAAAGAAGCAATGGATTCTTACCAGCTTCTGTCTCAGTAACTGACCTGACAGCACTTACTAGCTCAGGATCCCTGCTTGTAGCTCAATAACCATTCTGTGTGATGGGAGAGGAACCAAAACTAGTGACATCTAGTTCCTATCTCCATCGAACTAATCTGAGGGCTATCTGGTTGTGGGGGAATCCTCAAAAATTCATTGGAGACTAAAGATCAGTATGGTCCGGCTGATAAGATTAATATCCTCGGACTTCTCACAGTCCTGGAGGGAAAACTTCATCAACTTCCACTAGTCTCTTCTACCTCTGTACTGCGGCTCATGCTACGGGTCAAGCACACGCAGGGAACAACCCTGGAAAGCCTAATTCCAACCCCACAGTATTATTCTCGGCAGGGACAAGATGAGATCACAACATTAGGGAACATCAAGGCTACCAACGAGGTCATTTCCATCAATAGAGAGACCCTTCACAGGTAAGCTATCTACGCACTTAACGTGACATAGCCTGACTTTATGGATGACCGCAGGTACACTTGGACAAAGGGGAATACGCGACCACCGGTCAAACTGTTCACAAGCACCAGCTACCAGTATAGCATGAACTAGTAGGTCTACAGCTTAGTAACAAGAGATAAGGGTTGAGCCAGGTGTCTCTCAAGAGTTTAAATAGAAATGGGTTGACTGAATTGATCCAAAGCCAAAGGAACCAGGAGAACAAAATGGTTCAAAGGTTGATATCATAGGAAGAGGGGGAATATCAGGGCAAATAGTCTGATTGAGGCAGTGACACAGGGTCTAATAATTTCTCAGATTGCTCGTACACACCCTGACCAAAAGAGCGGGGATCCATGAGAGGAATTTCTTTTTTCTTTTAACTTGGAGACAGTCAAGTTGATGACATGTCCTGGCTTCACAGTACTCTGCAATCAGAGTTTCTCTCACCAGTAGGAGTAGATCCACCTGTCCCAGCAATCATAGGCTCACCCTGCTGGGTAGATGATGCAGAACCTGGAGGGTCGGGTCGGTATGACAAGAGGCAGGGACCCTGATGTAGATGTTGTGTACGCTGAAGGAAGCAAGGACTGGGACATGGAGCAGAAGACCTGGAATTTACATTTCTATTAGTTAAGAACATTGTCGAAGTCATCGACCAGCATCAGCCAGGCACAGATACCTCTCTGATCCAAGTGTGCTCGAATGTCGCTCTGGGATACACCTTTCTAACCTCCTCTAGCAGGATTTTTCGTTCAACAAGCTTAAGGTTGTACTACATGGGCAGACCTTACCAGCCGCACCTCCACAAAGGACCTGTTTCTGCCTGAACCTATTAAATAAGTTTAGTTTGTCAGTCTTTCCCCGGCAGTTACGAACTGTTGCCGGTAGGTTTGGTGAACAAGTTTATAAGCACTAAAACCGCGGACTTAAGAAGGGCATATAGTCTAGGCATTGATCCTCAGAGAGGGCAGAAAACACATCTAATGCTTTACCAGTGAAAGATCTATAAATAAGTTGGAGACCATTGGAGAAACAGGCCACTTGTTAAGTCGGGCAATTTTCTCAAAAGAGAGAAGAATGGTCTGTCTTCTTCCTCATTAAATTTAGTGAACACTATGGAGACATTTGTCTGCCACCGAATGCTGAAGGTATGGCTACCTTGGAGCCAAACTCGTTGTTTGAGTTTCCAGCTCAATTCTCGAGTTCTTGAGTTCAACTTATAAGGCCAAATTACTTGGTGTAACAATTTCCTGAATTTTATCTGTTGGGCTTATGATTTCATTGTCAATAAGGTATGAGGACAGCCTTTTCTAACTCTAGCTTCATCTATGGAAGAGCTATTTCTATCATAATAAGCAGTTTAGGATTGCTACTCTGTTTTAGTAAGTTCTTCAGTACTTCTCAAAGCGCTGAAGGTGAAGCTAAAAAGTTTTCCAGGTCAAACATGTTGAACTCAAAATCGAGTAGCGAAAAAAAGTAACCGCGGCAGCTAAGCCAATCAGCTAGCTAATTAATGTCAAATGCAATCAACTGTAGCAAACACAGCAAGGATTAACCAAACACCTGGTACACAAGATAGTGTTAAATTCCACCAGTAGCACAAGCACAACAGGAGCAATATAAATGAATATTGTAAACACAGCAACTTGCATCCAAAAATATTTTAGCGTATGAAACAAATACCTGGCGAGAAACAACACTTGATATGACACAACAATGGTGGTTACAGGCTCCTCGACAGGCTCCCTAATTTGTCGCGATCCCATTGGCTTCCTTTTTATACTTGGGGAGTGAATCCTACCCCTGCAAGTTATTAACAAATAAAGGAACAAAGAAACACGGCAATAATTATCTCCTCACCAAAAACCTACTCAACTAAATGTACTTGAATAAGTAAGAACAGTTGGGAAATAAGTGAATCACAAAAAGGAAGATAATTAATTAATCTAATCTATGTTCCCAAAGGGAGTAATGACTAGCAAACATATGAAAATTTACGGAATAAGTACGTATAATATAATAAGAGTGATGCCGAAGGGCGAAAATATGCTGTAAGGAGTTAGACCAAACAAATATTACTAACATTACTATATTACACAAGACATACGAAATATATATATATACAACAATCACTACAAAATGATTATTTCCTCACCAAACAGGAGATACCTTACCACCAGGATCCCTTCCTAGGGCCTTCCAACTAAACGTGCGTCACTAATACCTGATACCCTAGGCATTGCAGAAGACTGGATAAAGACCAGGACAAGGGTCAAGGCTAGGTAAACGAATGACACGCCTAACCTATGCCACGGGTTTTCGCTACTGGGGAGCGGGGCACGCGAGGGAGCGCTTAGCTCTCATCTCAATGCGGATTCAGACATTTGCTGATATTTTATATACCACTAATACTTTTGATTTGAACTTAACAGAGTAAGGATAATGATGCATATAAATTATAAATATACAATTAACTCCAAGTAACTAAGAACAATAATAATATAATAAGTACAATTAACAATTTATTAATAGCTTGTATGAAACGTAGGCATGAACATATGCCTCACGCTATGCGAGTTCCCCAAGCGCCAGTAAGTAATACGACAATATATATATAATATTATATATATATATATATATATATATATATATATATATATATTAGTATTGTGACAGTTTGGCAAAAGTTTTCAGAATCTAATTGCTTGGGTTGGATTATTTGTCTATCAGCTAATTCCGAATATGTTTGAGTTTTTACATCATTGCATTAGAAGGTTTTGGATACTTTTGTCGGCATGAAAAACGCAAAAACTGTAAATAATAAAGGACTCAATGTGGCACAACCTGTTAAAACAAGTTATTGAATTGGAATATTCGACTACTGTACACTGGTTCATAATATGCTATTGTTTTACAACTCAATGCTACCAAATTATGCCTATTTTTGCTGCAAGTCACTACATAATGAAAGCTGGCAAACAGGGTTGAGATTCTCAGGACGAACAGACATTCCCGCCATGGAACATTACCAAACTCAGTCAGGCTGCCAACATTGTTGAGGCTCCCTGGACGGGAATGCCCTGAATTTATTCCACGGAATCTATTCACGCCGTTGGTAATATTCGTCCCAGGACTGATCAACGAATTCAGCCCAAGTAGCTTGACTTGGACAGTTAAGGACAAAATCTCAGTCCGTACTTTTGAATAAAATATTGTTCAATAGGTGGTGATATTGAAGTGCTGAAAGTTGTTTTTTCTGTGTTGTTTTGCAGTTAGTTCAAAGGGCCGCCACCAAGATGGGTCGTCCTAAGATTAGCAACACTCAGCTGCGCCAGGGTAACGATAAGGTGTTCGGGGTTCGGATGCCTCTGCCATCTAACAAGTTGCCTCTGAACAAGGAAGTTGGAAGTGCCCTGGCTTATGAAGCAGAAAACGAGAGGTTAAGGAGAAGAACAAATGCTTTTGATTATATGGATGCCACCAACAAGGTGACTGAGAAGGTACTGGATGTGTATAGGAAGGCCACTGTCCCCACTATCTCTGAAATCAGGGTGAAAATGAGAGTCCACGACCTGTGGAGGATGCGGAGGGAGACGATGATGATGAAGGAAAATGGACAGAAACAGAAAAGGAAGAAAACGAAGAACGGGAAGCTGAAGATGAGGTTCGAGGATATAGCTGAGAAGTTGTTTGATGTGGCAGACGACAGCAAAGTGCACGAACGAGAGAAAAGCTTCCTGGCAGCCCAGAGGAAACCGGGAAGGGAGGGCTGCATTGATGGCGTTGACAAAATTGTGACTGCCAAGCTGAAAGAAGAGAGGGAGAAGGAAGCGATGAGGGCAAAGAAAAGGGCTGAGGAAGAGAGGAAAACTGAGAAGATGAGGTCAAAGAGTAAGGAGTAGATGGAGAGGATGTCGTGTAAAGTGTAGGCAGTGGATGACAGTGCTCAGGAAGAAGATAGTGATTATAAGGATGTCAATGACAATGAGTTCAAGGCTATGGTCGACAAGAGAGCAAGATCAGAGAAAAGGAAAAGGGAGAAAGAAGCCGAGGACAGGATCGGAGAAACTGCTGACAGGTTCAAGGTATCCAATGATGCAGTGGCTCACATCGCAAACACCATCAGAGCTGCAGACAACATCATAACTGAAGGGGACAAGTCTAAAGTGACTAACTGGAAGAAAGTGGAGAGACGTATGTGGTGACTTGCAGCAAAAATATCGGCATAATTTGTAGCGCATTGAGTTGTAAAACAATAGCATATTATGAACCAGTGTACACAGTAGTCGAATAATCCACTTCAATAACTTGATTTTAACAGGTTGTGCCACATTGCCAGTCCCTTTATTATTTACAGTTTTTTCGCGTTTTTCATGCCAAACCCAAAAGTATCCACAAACCTTCTAATGCAATGATGTTAAAAACTCAAACATATTCGGAATTAGCGTGGCCGATAGACAAATAATCCAACCCAAGCAATTAGATTTTGAAAACTTTTGCCAAACTGTCACTCCCTAATATATATATATATATATATATATATATATATATATATATATATATATATATATATATATATATATATATATATATATATATATATATATATATATATATATATATATATTAGCAAGTAAATCACTGTGGGTGCAAGTGATCCAGGTATATGCTGATAACCACAAGGAAAGAAGAAAACACGAAGTTCCCAAGCGCTTTCGTGTAATTCACAGCTTCAGGGGTGAGTACAGACTAAGGAGAAGTACAAAACAAGGTATATAAATACAGAGGAGGGTGAGATCAAGACCACAATGGTGAGGTATTAGGTAATTTCCCTACTAATCTTTAAAAAGCACCGCAGCAGTCGGTAGTCAGGTCAGAGGGTAAGCTGACCCAACCTTCTCACATGGTTATAAATCTTCTTAATTACGAAATTATCCAGTTGTACATACCATTACTCAAATTCATGTTGACTGATTCGGTATGTTTAATGAGGCTAGATTCTATAATGTTCCTACTGTCACTAGAATTACAAGGTAATATTGAGGAGGCATTATCACAGTCAATGCAATGCTTCACCCTGAAGATGTGAATTACACGAAAGCGCTTGGGAACTTCGTGTTTTCTTCTTTCCTTGTGGTTATCAGTATATATATATATATATATATATATATATATATATATATATATATATATATATATATATATATATATATATATATATATATATATATATATATATATATATATATATATATATATATATATATATATATATATATATATATATATATATATATATATATATATATATATATATATATATATATATATATATGTAATATTCAAAACTTCAGTGTAATTTCAAACGCCGCGCCATTGGCGATGCTGAGTTCAAGGTCGTCTGAGGGAAGACCGCGCTCCTGCTACGTGCGAGAGTTTGTGGAACTAGGCCTATACGATATTGAATGTAGTTTACCGAATTAATAATGATGCGATTCATGAAGTTGAGGGACTATTATTGAATTTGAAATTATTATAGATCGTTTACCAGTCTGAATAATGTTACGGGTGTCCCAAGAAAGTTATTAGTTAGGCAGAAAATATGTCACTAGGCCTAAGCTAGTGCCTTGGAGAGACGCGAGGCTGGCTGGTCCTCAGTCACGTGAAAGCGAACGAACCTACAGGACATCCCTGCGCGTCCATCCACAGAAATAGTCACGTGGTCTAGTCACCTGTGTTGCTCTATTGCAGTATAACAAGTAAGTCTCATTCGATCTCAGATAGGGGTTAGATAGGGCAGTGATAAAGTTATTTAGAGCTAACAGTGAGTCAATGTCAGGGTTTCCGTCAAAACCCACTTGACTGCGAGAGATTGACTTCCGTTTGAGACTGCCGTTGATGATTGAGGATTGGCGATTGTCGCCGTTGGAACGATCAGTGTAGGCTTGTCACTGGTTAGCGGGGTAGCAAAGGATCTCTTGAGTGGACGGATTGCTCCCGACAACTAAAACGACACGGGACCAGCATCAGCATTGGGTGATCAGTTCTTGCCACGTGGGTGCACAACACCACGTGCCCTCGGTCAGCTAGAAGTATTACCTACTGGCCATGGTCACCTGCGGGCGTTCTCTCTTCCCGCCCATGGACGCACTGAGAGTACACTGAGGCAATCTGAGTAAATAAATGGTCACACACTGAGACCAGGAGTCTAGGGGATACCTAGAGGAACATTTTATCTCCCTTATTACGGGTGTATGTTGAGTTGGGTGGAGCATGGCTCACGGGTATTGGTGGACCCAATAACATCTCAATAATAGTGACAATATTTTTGTGTGTAGTTAATACCATTTTTCAGTTACTGATATTATCTTGACGTGTGTAGTAATAGTTCCTAAATTATTTTGATAGTATTGTTTTTTGAATGTTTGTGTCACTAAGTGGAACCAGAGTGATACTGTGATTTAATTCCTTTAATGCATATAATTTTTCTTTCAGGAAAAAAACACTCAAACTTCAGTCATTCCAACTCCACTTTGGAGGATAGCGGCGGTGGGGAGTGGGGGAAGGGTGTTACGTTATGGGACGAGGGGGTGAATAGTGATGGGGATGGGTGAACAGTGGTGCTGTACAGTAATGGGGTAGGGTAGTTCGTGGTGTGGGGGCGGGATGACCAGTAGTGGTACTCTAGAAAGGTAGGTCATGGTGTGTGGAGGTGAACAATGGTGGTGCTGTTGGGGGGGGGGGGTAGTTTGTGGTGTAGTGGGAAGGATTGGTGAATGGTGGCGGAGTGGCGGATGTGGTAGTAGTGTAAGGGAAGTGTTGGTAGTTGGAGTTCTAGATCATTGTGTGTGTGTGTGTGTGTGTGATGTTTGTGTGTGAAACAGGGCAGCATTTTGATCTTGATAAAAATGCTCACCTGGTCGGAAACTTTGATGGGAATGATCCTGACACATTCTTTGTTCATTTTGAGAAATTTGCTTCAAACCTTAAGTGGAAAAAATAACATTGGGCTGTTTTAGAACACACAGAGTTCGTACAAAAGGCTAGACAAATGTATAACAGTCTCAGCAATGAGTCTTGTATGGATTATGACTTTGTGAAGAGTAGTGTTCTACAAGAATATGCTTTGGGACCAGAGACTTATCGTACAAGACTCAAGAATCACCTTTGACCTAATTTACGGAAGTGATCATTGTGGAACAATTTAGGAGTAGAGTTCCTCCTGAAATTCATTTTTATATTAACGAAAAAAGAATTATGTGAAGAATAACGAACATCTAAGTCTATGCACATGACACTAAGGGGTTTATAAAGGCTAGCTCACGTGGTTCAACTCTGAGAGAGTCATGATCATGCCACTAGTTATGTACAGTCAAGGAATCAAGTATCTTCCGCACTTTGTCCAGTGAATATTGAAACTTGGCGGAATATTTTGGAATCGTTGCCGTGAATAGTGCTGGTCAATTAGCATGCAAGATTAGATATAAGCTTCGAATTCTTACATGAATCATAAGGAGCGTCGAATAGAAATCTCACAAATATGTTACCCGACTCGTATCAGAGTCATAGTGGAGGCAGTCTTACAAGTTACAACAATATTTCAGCGTGTCTAGATTACCTGTGAATGCAGCACGCTAGCCATGGAGAGGTTAACAAGGAGGCACGAGACCACGATAGCTATGATATCGTTGTATAGGAATGTTGTATACCCAGTGGACATAGCAGAGAGATACGAAGTATGAACCAAAACTGTGACGAAATGGATTGGGCGGTATATGGAAGAAGCCACATTGATAAACAGACACCTTTCAGTTCATCCTCGCTCAACAACACCATTTGCAAATGAACAGATTCATGAACAGATACAAGCTACGCCTACAATCATTGCATGTAAGATAAAGGAGGAGTTGGAACTGCAGTGCACATCGCGAACGATAAGGAGAAGACTGAATTCACAAAGTGTTCACTCACGCATACCAGAAAAGAAACCTGCATTAACCCAAGAACAGTAAGTCATATTTTGTGACAAGAAGACATTTTCTACAAATGGTCTGGGACCACCACGCATTTGGCGAAAGCAGAACACAAGGAAGAGTGAATATTGCGCCATTGTTCTGGAAAATTGGTAAAACAATATTGTAACAGGTATACAGCCCCCGTCACAGTCACCAGTTTCCTTCTACGAATCACTCTCAGCGCCAACACAGAAATTGCCTGCGGCTAATAATGCTGATATCAAACTGCACGGATTTCAAGGCCATTGGCCCCGCACAACTCGATATCACCTAACCAAGGTCTCGTAGCGCCTGCAACAACAAGACGCTGCTTGAAATGTTGCAGTCCGCAAAACCTTCCATCTCCAGGTCAAAACGTCTCTTTACAGCCCGACAGAACGTCCACACACGTCAGAACAACAAAAAGGATGCTGACCGCGTGGATGATTATAAATGTGAGACCCCCCAAGCTGGTCAATGTTCATTATCCCTCTGATTCAACTCTTTAACCTCCTGATGATGCTGCTTGGAAACAGGCGCAGGTACATCACATTGATTGGACCAACACACCTGAACGCCCTCAACTTGTTCCCAGGGGCTAGCCTGTCACCCACAGCCATAAGCGTGCTCTGTGAATGTAGATGTCTCCACCTTTGGGTTGCTTCAAGAAGCAACACTACAGCTAGAGTCCCAAGTCTTGCCTTGCCACAGTCCCACGTCCATGAGGCATCCAAACCCTCTTTCCTGTCATGTGGCCATTGTCAGGACTTGGCCATCTCATCCGAGTTTCCAAGCCCATCCTGCTGGCTAACAGGTGTGCAGAGATACCCTGTTTCATCTGTGACCCCACACCTGCCTTGCTTGAGGAGTTCTTTCTTCGTCAGTTCAAGCGTCGTCCTTGTCTGATCCGACCTCCAGAAGACACGCTCCAAGAAGATGACAGCCCCCGATGAGAAGTCACCTCAAAGCTGGCGCGACAACGTTTTGCTTCTCTCACACCCAGGCCTATCCCTTTGCCCTACAGGACAAGGTGAAGGCGGAGCTCGATTCTGGTGCAGCAGGGGATCATCGAACTAAACCGATGAGGAGGCCCTCAGTGGTGTCACCTATGGTCTTGGCACCCAAGCCTGCTGGTGTTCGCATCACAATGAGCCTCACCCATCTCAACTCGCAGGTCTCCCCGTCCCGCCCATATCGCGCCCATTCAAAGCAGTCAGCGTCACCCCCCATCTGCAAAATTCTTTACCACGGCGGATGCACTACGCTGGGTACTAGCCGTCGACCTGGCGGAAGAAGATCGCCACCTCACCATTCACATCGCCCCACGGCCGCTTCCAACACTGCCGCGGACCCGCAGAAGCCCCATAGCAGGGGATGCGTACTGCCCCTCCGTGGGGATGTAAATATCTGGGTGTCACCAACTGCGTGAAGGTGTAGATGACATCCTGCTCTTCAGCACGATGATCTCGGCCCACTTGAACCAGTTCTCTCTGTTCTCACAAGATCTTCGACATGGTATCACCCTGAACAAAGATAAATTTGTGGTCGCCGCCTCCCAAGTTAACTACTGTGGCTACAACGCTCTCGCCAGAGGATCTCAGCTGATGAAGAAGAGTCAAGGCCATCAGGACTTCCCTACTCCATGACCTGACCGACCTTCGCTTTTGTTTATGGTACCAATGCGTCGTAACCGACTTCTCCCTAAAATTGCCACATCAGCCTTCGCCCCCTCATGAGCCCCCAGCGCTCTTTCCTCTGGACTCTGACCATGACCTGGCGTTCTAGGGAATGTTAAAGGCGTTACTGTCACCTGATCTTGGCGCCGGCCCGTGCTTACCAGCGATGATCCTCCAGATGCGACGCCTCTAATCCTCGTGACCCACCGGATATGCCCCTTCAAGATCACGGCGATGGCGGCGGGCTGCGCGCTTATTTCAGTGCGGCTCCGGGTTTTTGACCGACCACGAGAACCAGATACGCCACCATCAGGCTAGAGATGCTGGCAGTCGCTGGGCTTTGGCGTGAAATACCGCGCCTTACCTGTTGACCTTGGCATTTCACCCCTCATAGCCGGACCATCCTTCACTCCTTATACCCATCTCAATCACTACCGTTGGACGACATAGCAATCCTCGCCTCCAACGTCATGAAACCCGCCTCGTCTTTACAGCTGTGTGGCGCCCGGTAGCTTCACTGCTTTTGCCTGGAACGCCCTCTCGACCCTGTTAATCGCCCCCTAACCAGAAAGTGGTCGACTGCCACCACGGCCGCGGCTCCCCGTTCGGTCTTTAGTGATACATGCCCTCTTGCTGACAAGACAGTGACGGCGCCCTCCGCCGAGCGATAAGATCCGGGCCATCGCCGCCCGCTCAAGACTGGCGCTCGTCCAACTCCTCAACTATGTCTCGCTGGTTCCCTGCCGCTCTGACATTCCGCCTCCGCCTCCTTCTGGAAGCTAAAGATAGCCTCGTGCGGACAGAAGAGCTGGTGTTATCTGGCCCCCCGCGGGATCATCGTTCCGCTGCCTTCGCGGCGCACGCCTCGCCTCCATGACAGCCACCCGGCGGCGTTGGAAACCACCAGGCGCGGGCCAATCAGACCCGTCTTCTGGCCTGGTATTGACGCCGATAGTATTAAGGAAACGCGGTGGAGGCCTGTGAGCCCCTTGCCAGCAACTCCAGCCCAGCAGCCCTTAAGAGCGTACCTGTGCAATGACCTCAGAAGCTTGCTGAGTCCGTGTCCGCCGACTTCTTTTATGTGGCCGGAAGGAGTCTTTCCTGGTGGTCACCTTGACGAAGCCTCTCACAGATGTGGCCGTGGTGGTTCCCTGCAGTCAGGACACCCACCTCTTCCAGAATCATCGGATGTTCTGTTATTCTTCGAGAAATCAGGATGCCTCTCCGCCTCGAGCAAGCGGGTGGGCCCCGTTCAGCCTTACGAAGTTCAAGAGCATGAACGCTGGGGCATCACCCATCATGCTCGCTTCATTACGCCCCGCTGCGATAGCCGCGAGCAGCGGTAAAGTCTGTAAAATACCTCATCCTAAAGACAGCACCGACGGGGAACCTGGACTGCGAGGAGTTCGACAGGGGCCTACTGGAACTCCGTAACACCTCTACCCCTGCCGGACGCTCTCCTGCCCAGGTATTGTATGGCCGCCCCCTTCGTACTTGTGTGCCTGCCCACCCCCAGTCCTTCTTAGATGAATGGCAGATCAAGGCGGACGAGTGTGACCGCCGTGAGGCTGCCCGGATGGCCCAAGTGACAAGCCACTATGACCCCCACGCCCTCCCCCTTCCCAGGTTGACCGTCGGCCAGCAAGTACGAATCCAGGACCCGACGTCACACCGCTGGGACAAAGTCGGGGTCGTCATGGGCCGTGGCGAGTCCCGTTCGTACCAAGTTCGCCTCCCCAGTGGTCGTGTGTGGTGGCGAAACAGACGCCATCTCCGCCCAGTGCCATCCGCTAGTGACGAACCTTCCTCCCCGTCCCCTGTGCCCCCTTGCCCAGACCAGGAACGAAAGTCGTCAGTTGATCCTCCCATTGTCCCTCGCCGCTCCCACCGACTCATGGAAAAAGAGTCCGTAGCCGCTCGAGATTGCACTACGAGCGTAAAGGGGGAGGGAGGTGTATAGATATGTAAATACCAAGATATGTTAACACGCCTGACGCCAAGACTCTGTTACCATTCATTGTACCATTTATTCACATGTCTGTATTACTACATATTATTATAGCATGTCTGATATCTATGCTTATGTCTAATGCCTATGTTCACTTACTATGTCCCGATGTACTATGTCTGTACCGCGCTAGTCAAGTAACTAGAAGACCTCATTTATTGTCCTAGTAATGTCTAGCAACTCTCCTTGCCTAGCTAGCTAACTTCCCTCAGATCGGCTTCGGCCTGGCTACGGCCCGGAGTCCCTTTTGCTTGTCCCTGTTTTTCTGTACCTGTCGGCTATCCTGCCAAGTCTTGTACTACGTATGGAATATATCTACTGCTCGTGCCCTGGAGTTTCAAGAACCTTGTTTAGGATTGCATCCCACCACAGCAACATTTTCTGTTAGGGATTCGACAGTGCTTCATAACCTGTCACTGCTAGGTGTTAGGGCTTGGCTAGGCCCCCGCCAGGAGATTGTCTGTTCACCCGACCCCTAGACCCGTCTTTACTCGCCCAGCAAGCGGACAGAAGGAGCGGCATCCATGGGGTTTAGCTGAGGTGGACAGATTAGGTAGAATTTTCATTCATTCATTCATGTATGTTACTGACCATGGCCAAAGTGAGAGTGAAGATCTCCGGAACCCTGACCCAGGGGTCTCGGATAGGGCTAAAAAGGCTATTGAGCGACCTAAGGGTGAGAATAAATAGACTTGTGGATCTGAGAGATGGTTACATCATCCTCACAGAAACAGATGAAGATGCTGATAAACTACTTAAGTCTAGTGCCACGGACAAAATGAAAACTAATGGTTACGAGATCATTGTCCCACGGGAATACGGCGCCAAGCTCACGCTTGTATGTAAGAAGTTAGACAAAGTTGTAATGGAAAATAATGCAGAAGAAATAAGAGACGAAATAAAAAAGCAAAACAATGTAAAGATTGTGGAGGTGTATCCTATGTATGCCCATAATATAATCAAGGTTCACTTTGCAGACACAACGGATGCAAAAAGAATGAAGGAGAAGGGGCTCTATGCATATGGCACTTCCATCTCATCACACTAAATAGAATATGAAAAGTATACTCCCATCCAACAATGAATGAAGCGCTATAAATACAATGACCACGTGACAAAGAACTGCACCCTGCAAGGGTTCATATGCTCTGAGTGTTCATCTGATCAGCACTTCTACAAAGACTGCCATAGCACCATAAAAAAGTGTGTCGTCTGCGAGGGTGACCACAGGACCTTCTCTGCCACCTGCTTGGTCAGGAAACAGGTACTTCAAGAAACAGAGAAGAAACTGACCGAAATAACCAAACAAAAAGAAACCAGGGAAATTTCTAATACCATAGAAAGGACCACTCAGTTGACGATCATGGCTTACAGCCAAACCCTAAAAGACGCTCTAAAAGAAACTCAAGCAGACTCCCAAAAGCTCAACAATGTCAGCGAGACCATGGAAGTCCTGCAATCAGAGATAAAAACCATCAAGGACTCAATAAAACAGGCAGTTACTGAGTCACTGAGCGCCATGAGGGACGCAGTGGCCGAGAGCATCAGGATCGTCTCCTCTCCACAGCTGGACGAGTCCAAAGCAACCACTATATACCTGTCTTACCTGCATGCCCATCACTTGAACATGGTTCATCCAGGTTCATTCTCGAAACACCTCAACAAGACACTAACCAGGAACAACATTGCACCTGTTGAAATAAGCGACAAAGTCCCTTCAAAAGAAATCCTGAAGGCAGTAACCCACTCAACGACTTATCGACGACCTCAACCCACGCCATAAATAGACCATGATCTCCTTGACTTAGGCAAAAGTCAGTATAACCGCAATCCCGACGTGGCCAGTCAGTCCCCCTGGGATCACAGCTCCAACGACACCGTAAATGCCCGCGATCCCATTACATGCACTCCCAGCGACGACAGTGACCATCGGACTGCAACCACAGTCAATGGCTGCGACCAGATGATGACGACTCACCCCACAGAGGAACAAGACCCTCGATCTGCAGCGTCAGTTGATTACTACGACACGCAGGCCCAGGACCTGAACACCTTCCTGTACACGGGTGACGAGAAGTTCGAGGGCCCGCCATTGACTGACAAGCAGATGTCCGAAGGTTCTGCTAAGAAGTTCCGTCCCCCTAGAAATGGCAGAAGGCGAGCAAACACTCCAAGCGACGCCCCAAGCTACAGTCTCCGAAATGGCAGTCGTTAGCAGGATGAAAATTGTCCAACATAATGTCCTACACTGGTCCCTTAATAGACGTAACGAACTGTCTAACTTATACTTGTAGGTTATGCATCTAAGCTACTGTGCCGAGTAGCAACCTTGTAAATAAGCTACTGTGCCGAGTAGCATTTATATATATAATTACGTGGCAACACTGCACGTGTTATGTGGCAACATTGCCCCGAGGCTGCCATATGGCAAGGCAGTCTCAGTCTGACTGTGTGAGCCGTGCATGGCACACGCTAGTCACCGCTTGTATTTCTCCTATCCCTTAATAAACGGACTTCAGTGTTACCCGGTGTTTCCCTACCCATCACTGCATTCTTCAGGGAACACTTGTAACCATCAATACTATCAATTAGACCCAGACATCATTCTGATAAACAGCACTGGCATAAAAAACGAAAGTAAGCTGAAAATTTTTGGCTACACTGTATACCAGAGGAACATGACGGGTGAGCTGAACGATGGTGTCGCTGTGGCCATCAGGTCACGGCTGAGTCACAAAGTGTTGCCAGACTTCGAGGATTCAGTTCTGGGAGTGCAGGTGGAGACAACTAGGGGATCTGTTATCATATGCACAATGTACCTACCTCCCAGACGTCCTTACTTACCCGAACAAGACCTAAACCAGTTGCTACGCCACAGAAAACCAACATACATCATAGGGGACTTAAATGCGCGCCACTCCATACTAGGACACGGTAATGAGAAAAACGTCGGTGTGGCGCTGTATGACAACATAAGAAGGGGAAAACTGCAACACCTCGGGCCAGATTTCCCGACATTGATCAGACGTGCCAGTGCCACAACACCCGACATAATCCTCTCTAACAACGAGGCCGTCCTGAACAGGCACGTTACCGCCGGACCAATCAGTTCCAGCGATCACCTGCCAGTCGTCGTGACGCTCTCATCCAATCCCATTATGATCCCCACCAACATCAGGTCAAACCTCAAACGGGCAGACTGGGACTCCTTCAAGGAGTCTCTCAGTCTCAAGCAGGAGAGAAACCTGGAAGAAGCCAGCCCCAATGACATCGACGACGCGGTCGAACAATGGTATAAGGATATGAAGACGGAGATGGACAACAACATCCCGACCACCAGTTACAGGACCATTCCCCATCCTCACACTAGTCACCAGCTGAGGCAGCTCAGTGTCCAGTACGCTCACTTGAGACAGCTAGCCAGTATCCGCGGGTGGACGCAGGAGCTGAGAGACCGGTACCGAGAGCTACAGACGGACATCCAGCACGAGAGCAAACGTCTACATGAACAAAAGTGGGCCGCCTTGGTGTGGGAGGCAGCCAACAATTACCGCGATTCTGCTGCCTTCTGAAAAGGGATCAAGCGACTGATGGGTTCCACCTCTAGCACGGTCCTTTACCTGCTCGACCAAAACAACGTAAAAATATTCGAGGAAGAAAACCAAGAACAACTACATCGGCGATATTTACGAAAGATCTTTACCATTAGTGAACAGGAAAACGAGGGCTTCGGCAGGAAGTTTGAGGAGGATATTTTAGGTCAGTTGCAGGACCATCAGCACCTGCTCCAGCCGCTCCCACGGGCTGACTTCACTAGACTGGTTGACGGAAGCTACCTGACGGAGCGCATAGTTCCTGCAGATGTGTCAGCCGTCATAAAAGGGTTTAAAAAGAAATCACCTGGTCAAAGTCACATTAACAAGAAGATCCTGGCTCAACTCCCCGACAACATGATAGAGAGGCTTGCCCATATATGCAACGCCTGCCTCGCCTCTGGATACTTCCCTAAGATGTTCAAAATTGCCGTTATTCGCCTCATACCAAAAGCAGGGAAGCCTCCAAACAAAGTCGAAAACTTTCGACCAATATCGCTGCTAGAGGTACCTGCCAAAATCTTCGAAAAAATAGTCAACAAGCGATTGCGGATGTATTTGGAGGACGAAGACGTGCATAATCCCCCCCAGTTCGGCTTCCGCCAGTACAAAGGCACATCCACCGCCATAGCTCAGGCCTACGAGCAGATCGCCAATGCCATGAGTGGCCGCCTGCAGTGCAATATAGTACTCAGGGACGTCAGCAAAGCGTTTGACAAAGTTTGGCACGCAGGGCTGCAGTATAAGATCATACAACTGGGGCTACCCAAAAATCTGACGCGTCTGCTGTGTTACTTCATTATGGACCGCAGAGCCAAAATCAAGATGCAAGAACATTTTGGAGAAGAATTCTCACTATCGAGCGGCGTGCCTCAGGGTTCTTGTCTCTCACCAACCCTTTACACACTCTACACGGCTGACCTGCCACCCCCAATCGTCGGCAGCGAGTACGTCATGTATGCCGACGATGTAACACAGATCGTCACCTGCCCAGGAAGGTCCAAAGCAAGGATGGCGCGACTCACTGCTCGGGCAATAGAGGAGATCTCAGAGTATGAAAATAAATGGAAAATAAAAACAAACAAAACGAAATTTGAGGTCATACCCATAGCCAAATTCAAACCGGCCCCATTGATGATCGACGACGAAGAGATTGAGTACTCTAAACAAGGCAGGTTGCTCGGCATCATCTTTGCTCGGACGGGCATCATTCCCCACGTGAAGGACAGACTAAATAAAGCCAAAGTCGCCGCAGCCAAATTAAAACGTTTTAAATTGATGCCTGGGAAGATACAAGTTCACCTGTACAAGGCGCTGATGAGGCCTGTGTTGGAGTACCCATCTATACCACTCGTCACACTCGGGAAGACTAGACTACAACAACTACAGAGCTTACAAAACAAGTGTTTGAGGTCAGCCAGTGGCCAAGCGCCACCCTACCAGGAGACAGTGGAAACCACCCACCTAAGAAATAAAACAGAGGCCCTCAACTTCAGGTTCCATCGCCTAGGGAAGAAGGTTTCGGACAAGCTCCTGGACGACCCTCACAGCCTAGACCAACTACGCGGGGAAGACATCAACGGAGGGAGACCCCACGCCTGGTGGCCCCTCAGTCTGCCCGCACTACAACAACCCAACCCGCGACCCATCTATGTCCGCCATAGTGATCCACCTTAGATTAAAACTTAGATGATATAAATTCACATTTAACAAGTCACAATCAAGTGAGTCCATAACGTAATACAGTATAAGATTTTAATAAACTTGTAATTGTAAAATCAATCTAGTCATTGTCTACTAAAATAACCATTGTGCAACCTCATTCTAAATCCTAGGTTAGCTTAGCTAGCCAACAAACTCTGTAATATGTAAAACAAGGGGTGTCGTCCCCCTCTGTTTAACTCATTAAACTTTTTTTCCAACCTTTCCCCCCACGACTATATGTTGTGACTTCTCCATCCCTCATGTCTGGCTGTGCCTTGAGCCCCAGCATGCCTTCCATCCTTTCCCCACCTTAACCGAAAAAAAAAAAAAAAAAAAAAATGTACATTAATAAAATTGAATACTTTAACAACTTTTCTAGCATTCTTGACAAAATTATGGTATAAGAATAATACTGCTAGGAGAAATTCTAGTGAGAAGAGTTGATAACTGTGGTTTTCGGCGGCAGGATGCTAAATTATGCCAAAAATATTAGCGTCTGTGACACAGCCATTATGAATAATACTATATCACCACTGTTGCTTACGTATACTCTACAATGCTTGATGCAGTGTTTAATATATGGCCCCAACATAACTTATTTCCATACTACCTGTCCAAATGTCGTATCTACCAACGCGATCTCCCATATCGTCCCCCCTGTCACTTACATAATTTTTTCTCGCAAATATGATGACAGCAATGTTGTTACGTCAAGGCGGAGTGGTCACATTACTGCTGGTTTTTGGAGTTGGGTGGCCTGGAGTGGTGTTGATGAACTCGCAGGGAATCAGTGGTCGTCTCACGGCTCAGGAATTCATTGAAATGTTACAGGATGGCATGCTCCCATCTGTAACGGTAGTACTGGTACCGGAGGGTGAACAATTCTATTTTCGTCCAGGACAAGAGCCCGATCCACACTGCCAGGATTGTTAGCTACTGGTTTGCGGCTCATCCAAACATCATAATACTGCTGTGGGTGCCCAAATCACCGGATCTTAATCTTATAGAAAGCCTAGGTTGGATGTGAAGGTTAAAGAAACTATAATGTGCTAATTAACAAGGTGAACAACTTGTGGGGGACCTTCCGATGCCAGAGAAACATTACACAACACCTTGTTGAATCTATGCCGACGAGGCCCCAGTGTGTAATATATGCTAATGGAGGATATGCAAAGTACTGAAGTATTCACAGTAAATTTGTCATATAACTATCCTTATTTGTTTTGATGGTCTAATAAAGCTGTGATTGTTTTCTCCATGTTTACCTTATTATTTTCAACTATTAATAAATTAATACTTTCGCATAAATGCTTTTGAAAGCCTAGTATATTGGTTGACTGGTCTGAGTTGTGACCAGGGATTCGGTATCTATGAATATAAATGTAATTCGGCATTGGTCGTTACCAAATGTGTGATGAATAGAATGCATAAGCATATTGTTATGCCATCCCACCTCTTTATCTAGAATTTGCCACTAGTCAAATAAAATTTGAGGCTTAATGGTGAAAGCAAAAAGGAAAAAAAAACCTACTACTTGTGGTCACAACTACAAGCAGGGTAAGTACTATAATGACTAATATTATATTCACCAGGCTCTTAAATAAGCCTCAGATTAACTCATATTGAGGAGGAATAATACAATACATATTTTTTAATATAATAAAATTAGGGACATATTTACAAATACAAATAATTGAACAAATGAAATACATACATTACAACCAAAGCCTAAACTAACCTAAACCCTAACCTCAGCTTACCATACAGTTGAACAGTACAAAATAATACCACTTATCTCCATATACATATATCCTGATTCCAGACCAACTGTACCAGACTTGGACCACATGCTTTCACTAGCCAGGCTTAACTGCCTCTTTGCACTTATCAGCTCAGCTGGTAGACCAGTGACCCACACAGTGCTGATACCATGTCGCCAATTACCAAACTATTGTACCTAACTAATACACAACATAGATTGGTTTACTTAATACATACATAATGTAAATTAATAATTATATCATATTAAACAGACATTACATACAGGAACAAAGTAATATTTAATATAACACTACCTATAACACTCCCCCTTCAAGATAAAACACTTGTGTTTTATTTGCAGTCTAGTGCACGAGATATAGCATCTGCTATGAGATTCTCTTTGCCTTTAATATGTCTGATCTCGATATTATATAGCTGCAGAGTTAAACACCATCTAATAAGACTGATTCTTGTTTTTCATGAGAGTCACTGGTTGGTGTTATCATTGTCATAATATAAGCAGAGCCACAGCTTCTTTCTCTATAGTAGAGTAATTCCATTGATGAGATTTAAACTTTACAGACATATAGCATATTGGATGCAAAACTTCACCGTCATATACCTGCACTAATACTGCACCAGCCCCAACATCACTGGCATCACCTTGTAAAATGAAGGGACACTGAAAATTTGGATCTTGAAGAACTGGTGCCGATACTAGTAGGGAACGGATCTTGTCAAAGGCAGTCTAACAAGCAGTAGACCAGACAATTTTTTTCTTTGGGCTTACTAGGTTAGTCAGAGGGGCGGCTACTTGAGAAAAGTTTGGACAGAAACGTCGGTATTAGCCTGTGTTACGAGTTGGGGATTTAGAATATAGTTAAAATTCTACCCAGATCCCAACAGGCAACAACAATAAAAAAACAAAGACAATTGGACTATAATAGGGTAGACAAAGGATGCGAGTTTATGTTGTGTATAATAAAGTACCATAAATTCCTTAACAAAATATTCAGCTTTCTATAATTTACCCTTAACCATACTTAACCTAAACATTAACAGTATATACATATTTATACAACATACAATAATTTGAAGCAAGGTGGAGGTGGGGAGGCAATATAAGATAACAAATACTTAAGTGCGGAGCTGAGATGGCTGACGAGTAAGGCTGAGTATTGTAGAAGACGGTAGGTAGTCACTGTGCCGTAGGTTTCCAGGATAGGTGATCCTGTGGTCACTTCCCAGAGTGAACTGAACTCTCATCGAACTGGAGCTGACGAAGAAGACCTGTAGGAGGTGACGCAACAACCAGGATATGGAGAAGGGAAACCCCAGAGTGGCAACTAAGACTAGTCATACTCGTGTTTCGTCCCTAGATGGCGTTGCTCATGGTGCTGGGTAGGTAGATCAGGACAATAGATGACGTGGTTCGTAGTGCTGGGTAGGTAGATCATGACAATTGGTGGCGTGGTTCGTAACACACCCCCCTCTCCAAAGACCTCCGTAGCGCGGGCGCGAAGGAGGTGATCACCTGGTGTGTCTGTAGAGTAGCTGCTGCATTTCCACTGGAACTTGGGATAAGGAGTCCGCAATCATGTTGTCCACCCCCTTTATGCGCCGGACTTGTAGATTATAGGGCTGGGTGAGGAGAGCCCAGCGGAGGATTCGCTGGTTGGAGGTCTTGTTGGTTTGGATGAACGTGAGTGGGTTATGGTCGGTGAAGACTAGGGTTGTTTGTGGGTAAGACTGGAGGTAACATTCAAACTTCTTTATTGCCAACACCAGAGCCAGGGCCTCCTTCTCTATGGTCGAGTAGTTGGTCTGATGTTTTTTCAACTTGGCGGAGTAGTATGCCACAGGGTGAAGGACATCAGTGGTTGGGTCGGGTTGTAGGAGCACAGCCCCAACTCCGACACCGCTAGCGTCGATTTGCAGATGGAAGGGCAAGGTGTAGTCAGGGGGGTGGACTACAGGCTTGGAGGCAAGGAAGGCTTTGAGGCGGTGGAAAGACTGGTCGCACCTCTGGTTCCAGATGTAAGGGACCGCAGAACTGGTAAGGTCTGTGAGGGGTCCGGCCACGCTGGAGAAGTTACTGCAGAACCGACGGTAGTAGCCGCACATCCCCAGGAAGCGCATGAGTTCCTTCCTCGTCCTTGGAGTGGGGAAGGACAAGATGGCTTTAACGTTTGCATCCTTGGGTCTCACCATACCATGCCCAACGATATGTCCCAGGTAAGTCACTGAGGCCCGGCCAAAAGCAGATTTAGCCAGGTTTATGGTGAATCCAGTCTCTTGCAGTCGTGCCAACAGTATCTCCAAGCGCACCAGATGTTCGTCCCAGCCGTCCTACACCACGACCAGGTCATCCAGATAGGCGAACGTCCCACCTAGGTCCTGAATTAGGTAATTGATGGCCCTCTGGAATGTGGCCGGAGCATTAGAAAAGCCAAACGCCATAACCAAATATTGAAAAAGAACAAATGGAGTTATAAATGCTGAGATTATTTTTGCCCTATCCGTGAGTCCCACTTGATAATATCCTTTCAACAGGTCCACGGTACTGACAAATTTTGCACAGCCTATGCTGTCTATTATATCTTCAATCAAAGGTAAAGGGTAGGAGTCTGAGACAGTGACCCGGTTCACTTTACGATAATCGGTACAGAAACGAAAAGTGCTATCGGATTTTGGAATGAGAAGGCAAGGTGAAGCCCAGGGGGAGGTACTAGGCTCAGCTAAGTTATGTTTTAACAAAAAAATCTACCTCCTTTTTCATAATCTCTCTCTTTTGTGGATTTAGTCGATATGCTGATTGCCTAATGGGTTGTACATCATCTGAGATTAGCTTAATATCATGTTTAAGTATATTGCAAAACCCTGGGAGGTCTGACGTGACTTTAGGAAATGTTGATAATAAATTAGTGAGATCTTTTGCTTGAGATGGATTCAGAACAGAAAAATACTCATCCAAGCTGTTGAGTATGTGACTGTTAGCAGGGTTTTCTTTAGGTAGAGGGGAGTCTAAATTCTCCAATAGATCCATGTCATCTGTCTCCGGATCCGGCCCTGACAAAACCGTATGCAATACAGGTAGGCTTATAGCCTCTGGGATGTCTTCGTCTGACTGCCTGGAATGGTAAAGTTTCATGAGATTAATGTGAACAAGTTGTGAATCTTTTCTGAGATCAGGAGTATGGACTATATAGTTGAGGGGAGATAGTTTATTAGCATTGTTTGAAAGTTTTGATGGAACCGTTCCAAGCAACCTTGGGACGGTTAGTGGTAAGCCGAAGATGTACAATGGTCCACACTGAGGTCTTTCATCACCTTTTTGAACAAAGATGGATCAGATTGTTGGGCTTTAATGAGCTCATCCTTACTAATGGTCTTATTGTACAGATCTTCTGTGGGTAGAAAGATATTGGAGGTGGTTTTAGATGAAGAGGGCCCATTTCGCACACTCTGTGACGGGATGACAGCACAAGATGGGAAAAGGTTAGGAATAGTTTCTTCAAGGTCAGTGGTGGAGTTGACAGGTAAGGGAGAGTCGACTGCCTTTATGTTGGGAACCACTAGATCTCCTACCAAGTCATTACCCAATAATAAATGAATGCCGCTCACAGGCATTGGATCTTTCCTAATGGCTACTTGCACTTCCCCAGTAATCAAGGGACATTGGAGGTGCACTTTAGCTAATGGATAGGAAGAATGGGATGAGAGATCTGAAATTAGAACACTCATTAGTAAATGCGGTAGATATATCAGGAATGACGTTAAACAGGAGGATAGATTGTGCTGCGCCCGTATCACGTAGTATACGAATAGGGAAAGAACGAGACCCCTCTATGATTGAAATTTTTCCCTCATAGGTGAATGAAGAGAAGAGATCCTGATGGGGCCTTTCCACATTGGTGGTTGCTATTGGTTTGGATTTGGGATCCAGGGAACTACTTTTAGCAGTTCGACACTTTGGGTGTTTACAAGACTGGATCGTATGGCCTGGGTTTTTACAGTAAGAACAATAAAACTTGGTTGCATCAGGGGGGGTAGGTGTGGGACCTTTCGACCTACCACTCACGTCCCCAAGGTTATCATCAGAGGAGGACCTAACATGTCGGAAAGTACCACGTTCCCTACGGCACAGTGACTCCACCAGCAAGGCGTACGCATCAGCCAGCTCAGCCGCACGCCCTAAATTAACCTCTCCACGCTCCTCCACATGCTTCAAGATGTGAAATGGTATCTTGCTCTTCCACTCCTCCAGGACTACCAAGTTTAACAAATCCTGGGGTGGCCATTAAGAAAACCTAGATAAATTAATTAATGGTCAAAAGATAAGATAAGTGGATTACCCTAGAAAATATCACGGCAGTGGATAACCAGAAAGTCCCGGAAACTACCCAAGTTATACCTAGGGAAATTACACTTATGAATATTGTTCTTCTGATAAGAGCCATAGATAAGGATATGAGACTTGAAAGAGGAAGGTCGTATTATGGCATTAATATATAGATCCGGATTAACAACCCTTAGATACTTGAAACTGGAAGGGCGTATTACGGCATTTATAGAAGGATCCGGATTAACAACCCTTAGATACTTGAAACAGGAAGGGTGTATTACGGCATTTATATAAAGATCCGGATTAACAACCCTTGAGTAAACAGGAAGGGCGTATTACGGCATTAATATAAAGATCCGGATTAACAACCCTGAGATACTTGAAACAGGAAGGGAGTATTACGGCATTTATATAAAGATCCGGATTAACAACCCTGAGATACTTGATTATTGACCCGGAATGAGATAATGAGAAGAACAATAATTGAGGCTTTATAATTATGGGGTCCTGGTAGAGCGGGGCGTCCCAAGATATCACTTCACCCTAAACTAGTGACTATGGAACAGCCTACTCTGGAGCGAGGGTACGGCATTAAACAGATCCGGATTCTTCCCTACACTCGATAAGACTTACTACACGACTGTCACATGTAATAACAGGTAAGCCTTATGACACTTGGAACCTAATATCCTACGTCTGTCACTCTTACTGTACGATAATACCAATATATGCACACACATATATGAAGGAAACTTTAAACCACCGAAAAGCAATTGTGAACAGAAGTGACTGGGAGGAATAATTAACAATGAGTAACAAGGGGGTTAAGAAATATGGCACTTAATGTTGGGTACTGTCACGGTCGCCATTTGTTACGAGTTGGGGATTTAGAATATAGTTAAAAGTCTACCCAGATCCCAACAGGCAACAACAATAAAAAAACAAAGACAATCGGACTATAAAAGGGTAGACAAAGGATGCGAGTTTATGTTGTGTATAATAAAGTACCATAAATTCCTTAACAAAATATTCAGCTTTCTATAATTTACCCTTAACCATACTTAACCTAAACATTAACAGTATATACATATTTATACAACATACAATAATTTGAGGCAAGGTGGAGGCGGGGAGGCAATATAAGATAACAAATACTTAAGTGCGGAGCTGAGATGGCTGACGAGTAAGGCTGAGTATTGTAGAAGACGGTAGGTAGTCACTGTGCCGTAGGTTTCCAGGATAGGTGATCCTGTGGTCACTTCCCAGAGTGAACTGATCTCTCATCGAACTAGAGCTGACGAAGAATACCTGTAGGAGGTGACGCAACAACCAGGATATGGAGAAGGGAAACCCCGGAGTGGTATCTAAGACTAGTCATACTCGTGTTTCGTCCCTAGATGGCGTTGCTCATGATGCTGGGTAGGTAGATCAGGACAATAGATGGCGTGGTTCGTAGTGCTGGGTAGGTAGATCATGACAATTGGTGGCGTGGTTCGTAACACCTGTCATGCCCAAGAAATGTTGCACTGCCCTGCGATTGGTGGGGACAAAAAGGTTATTAATGGCTTCCACTTTGGCCATGCCAGGTGTTACTGCTCTTCCACATCACTTCATGCTCTTAATGAAGAGAGATGCTCACTCCACGACCAGGTCATCCAGATAGGCACACACTCCCTCTAAGCCTATGGTAACGACAGTCATCACTCATCAGCCTCCGGCGGGTAGCTGGGCCAATTCACATACCAAAAGTCATAACAGCCTTCTGGGGTGACAAAAGCAGAAACCTTCTCCGCTTCTTCTGTAAGGGGCATAAGTGGCATCAGTTATTTTTATTAATTTGCAATGAATTATATTAATTTTTGTAATAATGATAATATATATTATTATTAATGTTATTTATTATTATATTTTCGCCCCCCAGGCCCTGATGTGGGTCATTACCTGTGCCTGTGTGGGTTAATACCCGGGAAAAAAAAGCAGTGTCAATGATGACGTCGATTCGGAGTAGCAGGAAGGAGTCGGCCCGTGTGAGTGCATTAACTCGCCTGTAGTAAGTGCACATGCGTAAACTCCCATCTGGTTTATGTACAAGTACACACGGCTCTGCCTACTCACGGTTGCTCGGCTCTGCCAAACCATGTTGTAACAGCAACCGTATCTCCTCCCTCAGGATCTTCAGTTTACTTGATGCAGGAACGGCTAATATACCTCTTATTCCTGATAGCCATGCAGACGGTATTGTTGTACCTGTTGATCCTAATGAATTATCAAAGTCACTTGCACCTGTAGAAGCCAAGTAGCTTAGTAATCTCCATGTCACACATGATATGTTAATTGATGCACAGAAAGTTGATCCCTTTTCTTTGTATACCAGAGCTGTTGCAGAGTAGGAGAACAAAGATAACCCTGTGTACTATTATATCAAGTCCAGCGTAGTCATGCATACTGTATGTTTCGACCACCTGAAGTTCCAGCTATTGACACTTGGAGAGAAGATCATCAGATTGTTGGTCGATCCTGCTACAGAAATAATGTTTTTAGTTTAGCTCATGACTTTATAGGAGGACACTTTGGAGTTAAAAAGCCATCATAATAGATCCTTAGATACTTTTATTGGCCAGGAGAAACATCTGATGTAGTACATTATCGTCGATATCATATTTGTCAAATAGCAGCAAATCCAATCAAATAATAAAAGCTGCATCACTAATGCCAATTCCTGTGGTGGATGAACAGTTTCCAAGGTACTGTAATCATAGACTGTGTTGGTCCCCTCCCTAAGACAACAAATGGTAATCACTTTCTCTTAACTATTATGTCATTCCTAGGTATCCAAGGGCAATTTTCCTGCATCTTATTACGTCAAAGTTAATGATACCTGTGTTGAATCTCTTTTTTACCCAGTTTGGTCTTCCTAAGTGTTTTCCAGTCTGATCAAGGAAAATATTTTACTTTTGGGATATTTCAACAAGTAATGGCCACTTTAGATGTCATTCAATTCTTCGCATCTGCATACCATCCTGAAAGTCAAGGTACGTACTTTCGAGCGCTTTCAACAAGAGGCTCAAGAACATGCTGACACAATTCTGTTTAGACACCAATAATGATTGGGATGAAGGAATCCTCTATAATGTAAGCTATTAGAAATATTATATAAGCAAATTTGGGAAATTCGCCTTATCAATAATATTATTTGGTAGATATATTAAATTTCCTTTGAAATTATTACAAGAAAGTTGGCTTGATGTAGATGACTCTGTGACCCTTAGTGATTATGTATTAATAATGAAAAGTAGGTTAAGAAAGGTACAAGAGCTGGCCCAAATTATTTTTTGGGGGCTCAGAAAAAAATGAAAACATATTATGATAAAGATATTGTGGATAGACATTTCCAGCCAGGAGATATAGTGTTAATATTTTTGCCCATTAGAAGGTTCCCACTCCAGGCTAGGTATCAAGGACTCTTTGAAATTATTAGTGAAGACGACGCCTTAAATTATGTAATACCTACTCCTGGAAGGAAGAAAAGATAAGAGATTGGTGCATGAATTACGCCAAGAAAAATAAGATACTGTAAATTTGTTGGTGCCAAGTAATGAAACTGAGAATGAGGTAAAGTCTGTGACTGGTGAAGAATTTATCGTGGGTGATAAGGATATCAAATTAAAAAACTCTGATATATTAAGTGAACTATGTACTAAGACCTCTCATTTACCACAGAAACAGCAGGTTAATATGCAGTGTCTCCTACAAGAGCTTGAAGATATATTTGCAGATGTGCCTCAGCCCAATCCAATAGTTACTCATGATGTAGAACTAATAGAAGGTGCAAGTCCAGTGAAGCAGGCTCCCTATCGTGTTTTCCCAGTCGTAAAATTTTCAAAAAACAAGTCAGCATGGTCAATATCAATCTCAAGAACTTACATCACATTCTACATTACTTGACAACTCTTCTTTAGCCTTTGCAACCGACTACGAGTGACTGCACAGAATGGGTAAAGAACAGGGTACACTGCCTCTACATCAGCAGTTGGACTTTAACTCAACGGTTTGAATTTAACAACGGGATCAGGTGCAAGAAGCTTATTACCAATATCATTCCCTAACAAGAATGAAACACATTCCACAGGCAAGGAATCCTGCATCCCCACAGTCATTGGCTGGGGAAACAAGATCGGCAGAAACAATCGGCACAATGGGACAGTAATGAATCCACCAATTCTTTGCAGAATTACACTGACCGGTCAAAGTTTCCCCCAAAAAAGGTACAGAACGTTTAACAACTATACTGTAAAAAGCTCCTGTATTTCTCAGAATTTCAACAGGAACCGCTGCACTATCTTCTGACACCGGCTGATGGCGACTGAACCTAAACGGTTGAAAAGACAACTGAGGGTCCATACACACTGGTTCTCCAAGAGAACTCAACGGAATAACAGTATCCACTAAGGCACAAGGTAAATTAACATTTACTTATTTACTCCCTCTATTCTGCTGGTTTTTCTGTCTCTTAGGACACACTGCAATCAGATGGCCAGTAGGGTGTGTCATAGGAGGGAAGATCAGCTAAAACTAATGGCCCATCACTTTTTTGGTAGATTTTAGTGTATATAAACAGAAAATAATTTCAGTTTCAATATTTTGCAACCTTTTGCGAGGTAAATTTTAGCGTGAAATTTATCGAAAATCTAACGTACAGCTGCATTAGTGCATTACAATTAAATAGTGAACATTGCTTTCTGACTTCATTCTTTAACAACCCAACTAACAATATTTTTTTCTGTTTCAGATTCTGATGCATTTATAAGTTGATAATATTTGCGGTGGCTGCTTGTGTCAGGAGGAGGAACCAAAAATCCAGCCATCTCAGTCACTATCTTGGGTCGGAGTTGCCTACATTGAGAGATGCTTTGAGATACGGTGTTTTAATCAGGCAAATCAGTGAAAAGAACCAAAGAACTTTCACAAACAAAGACATTGCCAGTGATATGACCAAAGCTGTCTTGGCACAGTACACTCTGGCTAACGCTCAGTTCAAGCCTCCAGTCATAACAAGTCAGAAGAAGATTAGTGAGATTAGTGAGAAAACTTGCAGTTAAGGACAGCTTTGCCAAGCAACTGGACCAGTTATTTGACATAATTACTTGCAAGTGCCCAATTGTTCTCTGTCCTGAGTTTGGATGCGATCGTGACTGTAAATCCGAGGCCCACATCTCCTGTATTTGCAAGCGTGAACTGAAGATTCCTGTGATCGAACTGGCATTTGTCAAAGCACAGAGAGAGAAGACTGGCAGTATAGGGGTTCTCATGATTTCTAGCCAAGATATTCCGGAGTCCAAGAGACAGGAGGCTGCCACAGAGAGACAGAAGAGGAGAAGAGTTGCCGAGGAAAAGAGACTTGAGAAGGCCCAGGGTGAGGTAAAAAAGGCCGATGATTGGAGTCAAGCTGATTCAGAGTTTAATGACTTCCCCATGGCTGATCCGAGTGTTGACCAGGAGAATGGTGACTTTGTCCCTAACCCAGAAAATAATGATCCCAAACTCCTTCCAGGCATAAGATTCGAAGGCCAGGGAAAAGATATCCCGAGCATAGCTCTGGCCAGCATGCGACACCACACTGGTCTCAGAGAAAACTGCAAGATAGCAACAGCTGCCTGGATTGGACGGTGGCTTGATAACACCTGATGATGTTCACCTGGTGATAGATCATAACAGTAAGGAGAGCTCAGAGAAACTTGTCAGTAACCTAGAAGAGGAGTTTGATATGATAAGAGAAAATGGAATCAATGTTTGTTCTTTGATGGGAGAAGGGATGACACTAAAGTGTTCATGAAAGTTGGAGATTCTGACAAGTTGTTCCCTCCCATGGTGAAGGAGGAACACTACTCCTGCTGCAGTGAACCAGGAGGGAAGTATTTGTGGCATTTCACTCCAGAGAAAGATGACATCAGGAAGCCAGCTGAGATAGTGGCAGATAACATTGTGAACTGGCTCAGAGAGAGGAACGTAGACCAGACCCTGCAGGCCATTGGAGGGGACAGCACCAACACGAACACAGGGTGGCAAGGGGGGTCATACAATGGATAGAGCGGAAGATTGGGAGGAAGCTGGTCTGGATTGTTTGTGACCTCCACACCAACGAGTTGCCACTCAGACATCTGATCCAGGAGCTGGATGGCAAGACTCTTTCAAACAACAGATGGTCTGGTCCTCTTGGCAAGATGCTGGACTCTGCCACTGAGTTAGAAATAAATCCGAGCTTTGAAAAAATCACAGTTGGCCCTCCACTCGTTGAGCTTGCACATACTGTCATTGACGACCTGAATACTGACCAGTACTATGGTTACATGATTTGCAATGCCATCAAAACTGGGGTCATGCCTGATAGACTTGCTTACCTGCAGATAGGTCCAGTCTCACATTCTAGGTGGCTCACAACGGCTCTCAGGTTCTGCAGAATTTGGTCGCTCATCATAAACTGAAAGGGAACCAGCTTCACAACCTGAGACTTATTGTCCAATTCATCGTGAGTGTCTACTTGCCAAATTGGTTCAACACCAAGGTCAAGTCATCGTTCTCCGAAGGTCCGAGGCATGTTCTCTTCCAGCTTGAGCTCCTGAGGAGTCAGCCAAGGAAGGTTGTTCAGATTGTGGAGCAGACTGTGAGGAGATCTTCCTGGTATGCTCATCCTAAGGCAGTTCTGCAGACAATGCTCTGCAGTAAGGCTGAGGAGGAGAGAAGAGTGGCAGTCAAAAAGATCTTGGATATGAGACTTATGAGAGGATCTGGGCATGACGAATCAGTTGGTGACGATTCCTTCAGGGTCAGGAAGACTCCTGAAGTCAATCTAGGTGCGAAGACCCTCACTGATCTCATAGATCTGGATAACATCCAGGCTGGCAGTGAGCCCCCTCTTACCTGCAGCCTCACCAATGTTCAAGTCAGAGCTTTCCTGGACAACCCCATGCATGTCCCTGCCTGGCCTGCACACCCAGAGTATAGAGCGTTGTGTGGCAGCAAGTGAGCGAGGCCAGCAGTCACGGTACAGCCAGGAGAGGAGGGAAGGCTACATCCGAGCTCAGGTGGTCAGCAGGGAGGTGATGAGTAGAAACAGAAGCAAGAATGACATGTTCTCTATGGTGTGCAGCAACACCGGGTCGTAGTAGTAAAACCGGTTTTTGTATTTGATGATTTTGTTTTCTAAAGGAATATTAAATTTAATAAATGTGTCAAGATCATTCGTTTCACTATTCTGGATCATTTTCATCCTAATAAATTAACCTGATATATTTACTTTACTCAAAAAAAAAATTCGCCTCCGTATGACACACCCTAATGGCCAGGCTTCTTACAGTAGTAACACACTACAGACTTACTGAAATAACTATTATTCTTATATTAATGTGGGCGACTAAATTATTCTCCAAAATTAATCAACCTCTTAAGTACTGTTCAAGGCCAATAAACTCACTTAATTCTTCAAAATCACTGACCTACTGGAAGAAAACCATCTGTCTTTAAGCTTAGTAATAAAATGAACATATTCAATATACGTCTGGCTGGGTACTTTCATGGGCATTTCTAAATTTAATTCTAAAATACTCTGCAGTTACTTGATAACATTTCAGGATTGCCTCCTTAACTTCTTTATAGTTTGATCGCTGTGTGGAAGACAAAGACAAATAAGTAAAACGACATTTACTTATTAAGGCTGTATTAGCAATGGCTAACATTCTCTTGGTCAATGTGATCAATTTGCAACATTCTCAAATTGTAGGAAGTCTTCTTCAGGATCAGTTTCTTGAAAATGAGATACAAGTTTTACAGGTGGTGTCATATCAAAAGTTTTCCTAATATTTCTTCTATCCTCCTCCTCCTCCTCCTCAGTATTCAAATTAAGCTGAGCTTTTTTTTTCAAATAATGTTAACTGAAATTCCCTCTTTTTCTCTTTCAACTTTTCCTTCTCTTGCTCCAGTTCCATTATTGTAACAGCATGATTCTTAGAATCAACCTCTAACCCACACAATGATAAAGCGAACTCGTCAAGTAAAACAGCATTTTTCATTTCAGACTTTCACCAGTGATGGCTGGTAAGCATGGTTCCAAATTAAAATTTGGAACCATGCTCACCAGCCAATTTAATCCAATCCTCTTTCCTTACATTATAGGTTTGTAAAGAAATTACTGGTGGTTCCTTCAGAAATTCTTCTACACTGAAGTGTTCCATTTTGTCTCGTCTTCACGCAACTCATACTAATTGTATAGATATGTACATACCAAGATATGTGAACACGCCTGACGCCAGGACTCTTGTTACCATTCATTGTACCATTTATTCACATGTCCGTATTACTACATATTATTATAGCATGTCTGATGTCTATGCTTATGTCTAATGCCTATGTTCATTTACTATGTCCCGATGTACTATGTCTGTACCGCGCTAGTCGAGTAATTAGAAGACCTCATTTATTGTCCTAGTAATGTCTAGCAACTCTCCTTGCCTAGCTAGCTAGTTTCCCTCAGATCGGCCTCGGCCTACCTACGGTCCGGGGTCCCTAGTAATCGCTCCTGTATCGGTTGGCTATCACGCCCAGTCTTGTACACTTATTGAATATACCTACTGCTCGTGCCCTGGAGTTTCAAGAACCTTGTCTAGGATTACATCCACCACACCACACTAATAACAGATCATGTACTGATAAGTCACAAAATGTATTTATTAAGAACAAACTCTTTCACTTATTAATACTTTAACAATATGAAAAATAGCTCAGAGGACAGGCCCCATTTTCTGTTATGCCATCACTCCCCTTTATCTAGAATTTGCCACTAGTCAAATAAGAGGTGAGGCTTGATCGTAAAAGCATAAAGAAACAAACCCCTGCCACTACTGGTCACATCAAGAGGCAGGGTAAATACTATAATGACTAATATTATATTCTCCAGGTTCTTAATAAGCCTCAGGTTAACTCAAATTGAGGAGGAATCATACACTGCATAATTTCTTAATAAAATTAGGACCGTATTTACAAAGAAAAATAAAATAAATGAAATACAAACAACCATAGCCTATATTAACCTAAACTCTAACCTTAGCTTTACCATTCACTTGAACAGTACAAAAAAATAAACCACTTACCCCCATATACATATATCCTGATTCCAGACCAACTGTACAGTACTAGACTTGGACCACACTTTCTCACCAGCCAGGCTCATCAGCCTTTCTACACTCGCTTGCTTGCTTGCTTGAATTGCTTTACTGTTCGTAAACATATAAGGTCATTACGGCCGTAGTTTTGTTATATTTGTGTTCTCGTTTTCTTTCGTTTGTTCTTTTCTTCTTCTGGACGGTCCACATTTGATCCTCTTCCTCACAAATATGTTGTTCATTGTTTTCTTGTTCTTCTATTTCTTCGCTTTCTCCGTCTTCTTTTTATCATCTTCATTATTTCTTTGTTTTCTTTGTTCATCTTTTCTTCGCTTTTTTCTTGATTCTTAACTCTAAGAATAGCCTCCTTGTATTTAAGTTTTTTTTCTTATATGGTAACGTGGCTACCTAACATTCTTCCCTCCATCTGGGACATTCCAGGTCGGAGGAGGAGTGTGGGGCGCCACATGCAGCACAGTTCTTGGTCTTGCTGGGGCTTGTGGTGTGCTGGTGCCCGGTGGTTCCGCACTGGGCACATACCTCCTGAACCCACCACATTGGCAGGGTTTCTGTATCATTGACACTTGTAGCACCTTGTAGGTTTGGCAACACACGGTTTAACTGGGATGGTTTCCCGCTAAACTGGTCAGCTTCTTGATAACATAGAGCTGGTTACCTTGCAGTTTGGCCTGCTCGTCTTGTTCCAGATGTGCAATTTCGTCGTGGGAAATCACTCCCATCACCAGATTGCCCTCTTCATGGACTTCGATCAGGATTCGGACGTCAGTGATGACGTCGATGTCCACCACTTGTATGACCTATCCCCATTCGGAGAAGGTGACCATGAGGCAACCGCTCACCGGTCTGCAAACGACCTTCATAACCCCCTTTGTCCCTGATGAGCCAAAAAACACCCTCGGGACAAGGAGGTTTAGTTTCTTGCGGTGGGGGGCGGGGGGAGGGATGCCATGACATCTTAGTTTGTTTCCACATCAGGGTCATGACCACGTGGTACCTCGGGGGCAGAGGTGCAGGTCTCGGCGTGGTTCAGATAGTTTTTCACAACTGTGCTGCACTCACAGGCTGAGATGGTGAACCAGTGACCTCACACAATGCTGATACCATGTCGCCATTTACCAACGATTTTACCTAACTAATACACAACATAAGCTGGTTTACTTAATACATACATATTGTAAATTAATAAATATATCATAATAAACAATCATTACATACAGGAACAAAGAAATAGAGAATATAGCCCACCCTACTGAACAAACAGGGTAATTATCTTTGGTGCCACATAACAATATGAAAATAATATATGAGAGCTTGAATAAATTGTATAGATATGTACATACCAAGATATGTGAACACGCCTGACACCAGGACTCTTGTTACCATTCATTGTACCATTTATTCACATGTCTGTATTACTACATATTATTATAGCATGTCTGATGTCTATGCTTATGTCTAATGCCTATGTTCATTTACTATGTCCCGATGTACTATGTCTGTACCGCGCTAGTCGAGTAATTAGAAGACCTCATTTATTGTCCTAGAAATGTCTAGCAACTCCCCTTGCCTAGCTAGCTAATTTCCCTCAGATCGGCCTCGGCCTACCTACGGTCCGGGGTCCCTAGTAATCGCTCCTGTATCGGTTGGCTATCACGCCCAGTCTTGTACACTTATTGAATATATCTACTGCTCGTGCCCTGGAGTTTCAAGAACCTTGTCTAGGATTACATCCACCACACCACATGGCGCAGTTTGAGTAGCTCCAACACGACAGTTTACAAGCCTCAAGAGCCGGCCCCGTCTTGTTTCCCGGCCTCGTCTGTTTCCCGCCCAGAAGATATACTCCACAGTGCCCCTGGATTTAAAGTGCTTTGTGACCTTGTGAAGTGCCCTAAGTGAAGTGCAGTGCCTTTCATGTCTCTTTGCTATGTTTCTGCGGCCCTACAGGTAGCAGACACGCCTCCAGCCCAGTTTCCAAGACAGCACTTCCGGCATACACCCCCCATCCACGGAGGCTCGCAAGCCACTGCCCGCGTCCCCTTACCACTGAGCCAGCTCGCCCGGGCGCGCGGAGGAATACACCGCCGCTAGCCGCCTCCTCTCACTTCACAAATATTACAGTCAGGACTCTCTTACTTGCCAGCCAGTTCCTGCACTTAAGCAAATCCATTGGCGAAAATATAGCACTTCACCTTATTCTCCTTGTCTTTCCCATCGCAACAATACCAAGCACGAGATGTCTGACCACGACGATTTGCTGGGAAATTTATATGAGGATTATGAGGAAGACGACGCCTCACAGACCCTCCCACCCCCCCTCACGCCTCACACGCCGGGCGCGCCAAATTCAAAGGATGGGAGCCAGGATATACGTCAGTTAATCCACTTCCTACAAGTTTCTCAAGAGAAGGAAGCCCAAAGACGTCAATTAGAGGAGGAAAAACGACGCCAAGAGGAATTGTCAAGACAGTCAGAGGAATCAGCTTACCGCCTTCAACTTCAACAACAACACCAAGCTGATAACCGCAAATTCCTGGACCTATTGGAATTGCTGGCAACGAGGACGACTTCACCAGCTGCCACAACCAACTCGCCAGCTTCAGCCTCTTCATCTATCCTTCAGACAACGCCCCCTCACACGTCACCTATCTCCCCTAGGTATGCCTCAGTGTCTTCTCAACCACCTGTTCCAGTCTCAACTCTCGTCGACCTCTCCGTGCCTCCTCCACCGCCTGCCGTCTCGAGTGCACCCCTGCACAGCAAGTCTTCAGTTCCCAGCCCCCCACCTCTTCAATCTGATGCAACATATCAAGTATACCGTCAATGGCGACGTCGTTTCGAAGACTTTGCTGTTATGTCTGACCTCAATCGAATGCCCCCTCATAAACAACTCATCCAATTAAGATCGTGCATTTCCCTCGATGTTCAACGCCTCCTAGAGCACACGCTAGCCATCCCCCCTGACTCCCCCAGGTCAGTGACAGAGGTTTTAAACGCCTTGCAGAGTCATTTCCGTGGCCTCCGCAATGAAGCTTTGCGTCGTAGGGAACTGCTATCCTGCAAACAAGCTTCTGGGGAATCATTCTCAGACTTCTATGCACGACTTAAGGACCTAGCAACCGAGGTGGACCTATGTACAGGCGATCCTGTAACCTGTGCTGAGATCCAGCTCAAGATGATCTTGCTGATGGGTGTACGTGACGAGGACCTGCTTCAGAAACTCCTCACCCTCGACGCCGCCTCTTCCCTCACCGACTTCGTCACCTGTTGCAGGTCGTATGAGGCCACAAGAGAGGCTGCCTCAGCTATACACTCATCGCCATCTCAAGTCCACGCCGTCTCCACCTACAAGAGGAATCAACGCCAGATGCAGACGACGTCCTCTCCACAGCCCCCGTCACAGTCACCAGTTTCTTCTCCCGAATCCTGCAGAAACTGTCAGCACCAGCATGGTCCAGGAAAGTGCCCTGCGGCTGATAGTACATGTCGAAACTGCGGGTTTCAAGGCCATTGGCCCCGCACACCTCGATGTCCTGCCAACAAGGTCTCATGCAACGCTTGCAACAAGCAAGGACACTTCGCCAAGTGTTGCAGGTCCACCAAGAAGCCTCCATCTCCAGGTCAAAACGTCTCTTCACAGCCCGACAGAACGTCCACACCACCGTCTCCCAAGAACAACAAAGGATGCCGACGCGTGGATGATGCCTCGAGTGACAGGTCCCCCAAGCCCGTCAATGTTCGTCTGTCCTACGGTACCAACTCTTCCAACCTCCTGATGATACCTGACACGGGCGCGGACATCACGGTGATTGGACCAACACACCTGGACGCCCTCAACATTCCCAGGAGTAGCCTGTCACCCACAGCCATGAACGACGTGCTCACAGCGGACGGGTCCCCGATGGCTCCACCTTTGGGTTGCTTCAAGGCAACACTACAGCTCGGTCCCAAGTCTTGCCTTGCCACAGTCAACGTCCATGAGGGCATCCAAACCCCTCTCTTGTCATGTGGCCATTGTCAGGACTTGGCCATCGTCTCATCCGAGTTCCCAAAGCCCATCCTCGCCGTGACACACCTCAACAGGTGTGCAGAGATACCTGTTTCAGCCATGACCACACCTGCTGCCGCCCGGGAGTTCTTTTTTCGTCAGTTCAGCGACGTCCTTGTCTCCAAGCCCGACCTCCAGAAGACGCCGCTCAAGAAGATGACAGGCCCCCCGATGAGAATCCACCTCAAGCCTGGCGCGACGCCTTTCGCCATCCACACACCCAGGCCTATCCCCTTTGCCATACGGGACAAGGTGAAGGCGGAGCTCGATTCTCTGGTGCAGCAGGGGATCATCAGACACGCCGGTGAGGAGCCCTCCGAGTGGTGCCACCCTATGGTCTTGGCACCCAAGCCTGTAGGTGTTCGCATCACAGTGGACCTCACCCATCTCAACTCGCAGGTCTCCCGTCCCGCCCATCCATCGCCTACGCCCATCCAAGCAGTCCGCAGCGTCACCCCGTCTGCAAAGTTCTTTACCACGGCGGATGCACTACATGGGTACTGGCAAGTCGACCTGGCGGAAGAAGATCGCCACCTCACTACATTCATCACGCCCCACGGCCGCTTCCAACACTGCCGCGGACCCATGGGCTTCGCAGCAACGGGGGATGCGTACTGCCTCCGTGGGGATATGGCTCTGCAGGGTGTCACCAACTGCGTGAAGGTCGTAGATGACATCCTGCTCTTCGACGATGATCTCCCGGCCCACTTGAACCGAGTTCATCTGATGCTCACAAGATGTCGTGCCCATGGTATCACCCTGAACAAAGATAAATTTGTGGTCGCCGCCTCCCAAGTTAACTACTGTGGCTACAACATCTCGCCAGAGGGGATCTCAGCTGATGAGGAGAAGGTCAAGGCCATCAGGGACTTCCCTACTCCAGCGAACCTGACCGACCTTCGCTCATTTATGGGCCTGGTAAATCAGCTGGCCGACTTCTCCCCTAAAATCGCCACATCAGCCCAACCTCTACGCCCCCTCATGAGCCCCAAGCGCTCTTTCCTCTGGACTCCTGACCACGACCTAGCGTTCAGGAATGTTAAGAAGGCGTTGCTGTCACCACCAGTCCTGGCACCCTTCGACCCGTCCTTACCAGTGGTCCTCCAGACCGACGCCTCCCGTCTATACGGCCTCGGATATGCCCTCCTTCAAGACCACGGCCAGGGTAGACTGTGCTTAGTTCAGTGTGGCTCCAGGTTTTGACGGACACGGAGACCAGATACGCCACCATTGAACTAGAGATGCTGGCAGTCGCCTGGGCTATGGCCAAGTGCCGCCTTTACCTGTTCGGCCTTGGGCATTTCACCCTCATGACGGACCATCGCCCGCTCATACCCATTCTTAATCACTACACGTTGGACGCCATCGAAAATCCTCGCCTCCAACGTCTCAAAGAGAAGACCGCCCCTTACGTCTTTACAGCTGTGTGGCGCGCCGGGAAGCTTCTGTGCATACCAGACGCCCTCTCCCGAGCCCCTGTTAGTCGCCCCACACCTGAAGATGAAGTCGACTGTACCACGGCCGCTGCTCACGTTCGGTCTTTAGTGACACACACAGCCACTTCTCTTGCTGACAAGACGACGACGACGCCCTCCATCGAAGACGATAGGACTCTCCAGGAGCTTCGCATCGCCGCCGCTCAAGACCCGGCATACGTCCAACTCCTCGACTACGTCTCCGCTGGATTCCCCACCAACCGCTACGACATTCACGCCTCCGCCCTCCCCTTCTGGAAGCTAAGGGATAGCCTCTATGCGGACGGAGAGCTGGTGTTGTACGGCCCCAGGATCGTCGTTCCCGCTGCCCTCCGCCGGCGCACCTTATCCCGCCTCCATGACAGCCACCGCGGCGTTGAAGCCACCAGGCGCAGAGCCCGTCAGACCGTCTTCTGGCCTGGTATTGACGCCGATATTAAGAGCACGGTTGAGGCCTGTGAGCCTTGCCAGCAACTCCAACCCAGCCAGCAACAAGAGCCGTACCTGTGCAATGACCTCCCAAAGCGGCCCTTTGAGTCCGTGTCCGCCGACTTCTTTAATGTGGCCGGAAAGTCTTTCCTGGTGGTCGCCGACAGGCTCTCTGGATGGCCCGTGGTAGTTCCCTGTGGTCGGGACACCACCTCTTCCAGGGTCATCCGGATGTTTTGTTGCTTCTTCCGGGAAGTCGGAGTGCCTCTCCGCCTCCGAACCGACGGTGGGCCCCCGTTCAATAGCCACGAGTTCAAGAGCTTCGCCGAACGCTGGGGCGTCCACCACATCGTCACCTCCCCTCATTACCCGCAGGCGAATGGCCACGCCGAGGCAGCGGTAAAGTCCGTAAAATACCTCATCCTCAAGACAGCACCGACGGGGAACCTGGACTGCGAGGAGTTCGACAGGGGCCTACTGGAACTCCGTAACACCCCTACCCCTGCCGGACGCTCTCCTGCCCAGGTGTTGTATGGCCGCCCCCTTCGTACTTGTGTGCCTGCCCACCCCCAGTCCTTCTTAGATGAATGGCAGATCAAGGCGGACGAGTGTGACCGCCGTGAGGCTGCCCGGATGGCCCAAGTGACAAGCCACTATGACGCCCAAGCCCGCCCCCTTCCCAGGTTGGCCGTCGGCCAGCAAGTACGAATCCAGGACCCGACGTCACACCGCTGGGACAAGGTTGGGGTCGTCATGGGCCGTGGCGAGCCTCGTTCGTACCAAGTCCGCCTCCCCAGTGGTCGTGTGTGGTGGCGAAACAGACGCCACCTCCGCCCAGTGCCATCCTCTAGTGACGAACCTTCCTCCCCGTCCCCTGTGTCCCCTTGCCCAGACCAGGAACGAAGGTCGTCAGTTGATCCTCCCATTGTCCCTCGCCGCTCCCCCCGACTCATGGAAAAAGAGTCCGTAGCCGCTCGAGATTGCACTACGAGCGTAAAGGGGGAGGGAGGTGTATAGATATGTACATACCAAGATATGTGAACACGCCTGACACCAGGACTCTTGTTACCATTCATTGTACCATTTATTCACATGTCTGTATTACTACATATTATTATAGCATGTCTGATGTCTATGCTTATGTCTAATGCCTATGTTCATTTACTATGTCCCGATGTACTATGTCTGTACCGCGCTAGTCGAGTAATTAGAAGACCTCATTTATTGTCCTAGGAATGTCTAGCAACTCCCCTTGCCTAGCTAGCTAATTTCCCTCAGATCGGCCTCGGCCTACCTACGGTCCGGGGTCCCTAGTAATCGCTCCTGTATCGGTTGGCTATCACGCCCAGTCTTGTACACTTATTGAATATATCTACTGCTCGTGCCCTGGAGTTTCAAGAACCTTGTCTAGGATTACATCCACCACACCACATAAATGTATTTACATAGTTATATTATAAAACCCCAAAATGATGTAACTGCCAACTCCTATCCAAGATTCACCAGGCTCGCCAGCCCTCTGCGATGTAAACAAAGAGATGCATCGTATTTTTTAATCTATCCACGATGTATTCGTCAAATGTGAGGAAGATACTTGATTCCTTGACAGTACCTAGGAATTATAGAAATCCTAACCCATACTCAAAGAATGCCACCTGTTCTTTTTGCAAAATGCCTTGTCATCACATAACTGACTGTTGGAATCCTAATTGGCAGCAATCAAAGTGGTATAAGCCTAACCCTAATACACAAATCAAACCAAACATGAATGTACAAATTGACTCACATACTAAAGCTGAACTTTCTAAACCACATATAAATATGCCAAGTGATACTGCTAATAAGCCAGAGAAGGCTCTGCCTGTATTTCCTGTTAGTGTTGCTGAGGTACAAAATTTTGCAGACTTATTTGGGGATTTTAAATTTGAGGGTATTGTCTCCTTCGGGAAAGATTACTGTCCAAAAGATATTTTTATATTAAGAGACACCCGAGCTTCACAGAGTATCCTTTTAAAGGTGCAATACCTTCCATTCAACCTAATTACTCAGGTGAAGATATGATTTTGCAAGATTTGTCAAGTTATCATGCCATTCCTTCACCAATTTTGTATCTACATTCTGAATTAGCTCAGGGAGACATTCTAGTATGAGTCCGTGAAGGACCAATGACTCTTCAAGATGTAGATTTAATTTATGGGATTATTGTGAAAGATCCGACGAGTATAAATCCCACTGTAGAGTTTGAGAAATTGGATCCTCTTCTATTTCCTGCTTGTGTTGTGACACGGTCTTTAACTAACCAATCTAAGATAGAAAGTAGATATCACTAGCAATGACCCAGATCTTACTGGGGTTAAGGAAATGTTTTCAAAGACGAATGTAAGTAAGTCTCAAGCTAAACCAGAAGACTTGGACTTGACCAGTGTTCAGGAACTCCATATAGAAAAAGAGATGGGGAAATTCATCTATATCTACCGATGACCTTGTCCTTACCCAGCAACATGATTCTACTTTAGCCCCCATAATGCCTCGAACTTGTAAGAATAATTTGCCACCTGGTGTGACAGGTTATTATTATATGAATAACATTTTGATGAGGAGATATAGACCTATAGATATTACCATGTATCAAGGTTGTGCTGTTTTAAAAGGATTTAGCTCCTTGTCCTTATAGAAATATGATATTGGAGTTAGCTCATTGCCCTGCCTGGTTTAAGAACTGAGGTTGCCCAGTATGTAAGTTCCTGTAATGCTTGTCAGTTTGCGGGCAAGCCAAATCCGAGAATACGACCTGCACCTTCTAAAACCAGATCCAATAGTTCATGATCCTTTTGAAAGATCATCATAGACTGTGTAGGCCAATTGTCAAAAACTAGGAAAGATCGCCAATTTCTATTGACTCTTATGTGCACTACTCCCAGGTACCCAGAAGCTATACCCTTCAGTAATATCAATTCAATAACTATTGTCTGAGCTCTCTGGAAACTGTTCACTAAACATGCTATTCCTCGTATTGTCCAGTTGGAGCAAGGAACTAACATTACTTCACATTTGTTAAGTCAAGTAATGAAAGAAATACTAGGTGTAACTCAATACTTGGCTTCCGCCTATCATCCTGCATCTCAAGGAGCACTGGAAAGATTTCACTAGACGTTTAAATCCTTGCTGAAAACCTACTGTTTAGAAAAGGAAAGTAATTGGGATGAAGGTATTGCTTTTGTTCTCTTTGCTATCCGGGAAAGTAAAAATTAATCTTTGGGTTTTAGTCTCTTTCAACACTTCTTTGGTCTTGACGTAAGAGGTACCATTAAGGGTATCAAAGGAAATTTGGATTAATAAGGAGAGCCCATATAAAAGACACTTATGATTCAAAAGCAATATCACTTGAGTTGTTTGCGTATATTTCTATACCAAAAAAAATGTTTTCTGTTTTATTTAAAATGCTAGAATTATTCAAACAATGGGTGATTGCCAATAACAACATAACTACAATGTGAACAAGTAACTAATGAGAGATTATATGAGATTGAGATCAGAGCCTCTAATGACACAAATGTGACATCTGTAAGGTACAGTACTTGGATGATCTGAGGCATAAAGCGGTTAGTTGATATGACCCAGCAACCACTAGGTCAGTTGAAAGTAATTGAAATAGGTGATCAAGAAGTCACAGACCAGGAAATGACATCTATTGTTGGGTCTAAGCACTGCTCATAATCCGGTTATGTTGAGTAATGTAAAAACTTGCGTTGTTATGTTTCTCTAGAAATTCACGGTCATTTCAACATTATTGGTCTCATAATCAAATGTTTTAATTAAAATTTAATTTTCCTCTCACATTGGTGATTTGAGTATAAAGTCGACAGGCATGATTACCTCCACCTGTTAGGAAACTCCAGCGGTTCATTTGGGCTGACTGTATAGTCGGTGTCAGGAATTCGTGATATAGTCGGACAGGAAGGTGAGCAGGCCATTCCAACCTTACTTGACGGCGAGTCTCTGTGTCGAACCTCCCCACCAACGCACAGTATAGAACTGATAACGAAGCAAATTGGAAAAGAGGATATTTATTAATATTGCATTAGACATTGCAATGACATAATGCTATTCAAAATCGTTACATGCTTCTTTTTCCTCGAATGTAAAGACGTTATATTTCTTTTGCTTGAAACTAGTCTGAAGTATTTTTGCATTTACAGTAAGTGCACACATTTTGATCAAATTTAAAATAAGAATTAGCATGATTGTGACCATTGCTTTAATATTCATCCCAAATTAAACATTGTCATACATTTTTCACTTAGAGACCTTGATGTAATATTCCCCATATTATATTGTTGGGTCGTACCAATATAAAGTCAGAGCTGCAGTAACACCACTATATTTGAAGAAGGTTTCAACCTGGGAAACAACATACAATAAACAAACATGCAAACACAAATATAAAATATACCTTAGATCCAGAAATATTTAACAAGAACCTTATAATTTTTAATGTAAACTATACTGTTAATGATTACTGCTCCAATCAAGAATAGTGTTAACTCAAACTCACATCATAACCCTCCAAATCAGCAAGAACCCAATACAAGTTCCCCAGTCCGTCCAGCCAGCGACCACAAGGGACAAATGTCAAGTCGCCCACATACACTGAAAACAATACTTTAATCCTATAAATTTGCTCTATACAATTACGATATCTATTTCTGATAACTCTTGCTTACAGAGAATATCCAAACATTAATCAATATGTATATACCAATATATATACAGTACATGTACAGAATATAAAATTTTCTAGTCCAGAATGTAAGTTACAGCAACCGCCACAACAACAATGTCGCCTGTGTCTGAAGAGACAAATGCCTGCCTACATGCGCAACAATAATTTGTATACGAAATATATATATTTTAGTACAATAAATTCTTACATCCACATTATTTATGAAATACCAAAAAATATATATTTTTACACATCACATATCTCACCAGACCCTGTATGATGATACACTAACCGCCAGCAAAGAAACTGTTGATCTTCGATGGGTACACACTCGGTTGGGTGGCGGGCACTGGTAAACACAGCTGTGAGTGCTAGCTCCCAAATTTGGGATGTTTTCAAGCCCATTACATTATCTGAAGGATATATAGACTTACCTACTTGTGTATAAGGACCTGAGGATAAAATAAGTATTGTCAAGCAACTTTGGTGTTGGGAACTTACTGTTTAACACACGAAAATAACTGCTCGGGGTCCCATCACTCCTGGCTGGGTGTTGTGGGATGTCAACATTGCCCCATGGAAAGTGAATTATTGCTTAAGAACTCTACATGGAAAAGTAAAGAAAAGATAGTATTGCACGAAGTTCTTGAAGCCCTTAAGTTGAGTAGTGATGAGTCTAATACGAGTGATGAAGCACAAGGGAAGTTCGAAAGTGAGAAAATACAGCTACAACAAGAGGTAGTGAAAAAGAAAGAAATTTCTAAAAGGATGAGGGAGACAAGCTGGCAAGAGGACAGTGAAAGTGGAGAAGTGAGAGAGGAGACGAGACAAAAAAAACTAGGACAAAAAACGTGTGTGGGTGGTAATAATAATGGAAATAACAGAAAGGAGATTGTGGAGAATGGATCAAGAACAGAGCAAAGTATGGAATTTGAAGGAAGCAGACAAGAACACACACAAGGTAATGTTGGTCGTGTCAGGAAGAGATTAATTTTTCCACAGTCATGCCCGATGACCTTTCTTGAAAAATTAAAATGGGCAGTACAACTAGGACGGGAGCATCGCAGCTTTGAGCCTCTTTTGAAAGAAGGCACACACAAGCCTTATCTTACAGTGAGGACCATGGAGGCTGTGGAAATGTTGACAACCGTTGGGTACAAGGTATTACTGATGGTTTTGCCAGAGGAGAGGGACATACTAATTACAAAGGTTATAATCTTCAGGTACCCTGTAATACTAGATCCAGAATACTTATTGAATGATGAAAGATTTGTTTGGGTCAAGAGGCATTTAATAAGGGGCGAAGAGAGAAGCCAGGTTATTGCTCTAATGAGAGGAAAGGTTCCAGAGAAAGTGTTCATTACAGGAGCAGGGTATAGGAAGGTGGCAACAAAGGAATTATTCAGAGAACACTGAAGAAGTACGCTGTGATCTGACAGTGACAAGACAGCAGGAGAACACACAGACAGTGGAGACAGTGATCCCTGAGAATGCCTGGCATGAAGAATCAAGAAGGATAAGGACTGCGCTTGCGGCCGGAAGAGTTGTTGATGCCAGGAACAAACAGAGTAATAAACAAGTAGCAAGTGAGAGTAGTGGTGCAGCCCTCCAGGTTAGTGATAAAACTGTGCAAGAAATTCTGGGAGAAGAGGTGCGTAAGATGTTTCAGCTTTTGCAAAAGTTAGGTCAGAAAATAGAAGTGATAGAGAAAAGACTTGATACAGTGATAAATAAAGAAAGGGAAAACAAAGCTGTGAATAATGTAGAATTAGAAGGGAAAGAGGAAAGTGAAGAGCTCAAGTTTTTGAAAAATTCATTACTTAAAATAAGTATTAAAGGGAAGGAGAGGAAAATAAAAGATTGTGTAGTGCAGGGAGCAACAACTGAAAGTTTTAAAAATGTGTTGGTAAAGTGTAAAGATGCTGATAAAGAAAAACTTTTGAGGAAATGGGAATCTGTGTAGGAGGATTGGGCCTTCTTAAAGAATCTGATTGGAAAGGATATAAAATGTGTAAATATTAATCATGGATCTAGCTAGCCTTAAGATAATGTCCTGGAATGTTAATGATCTACGAAATAGAGTGACAGATGTACATTACTTTACCCTTAAAAATAATATTGACATAATTACCCTTCAAGAGACTGGGCACAGGAAAGGCGACCTGCTTAAACTGTCTGGATATAAGGGATTTCATCTCTATTCGGGTGAAGGTATAAGAGGGGTCTCAACATACATTAAGAATTCCATACCAGCAGAACTAGTTGGAAGCCTGAGTAGAGTACAAGGAATAGAAAGTGTCTATATAAAGTTATATTTGAAGGAAGGAGAATTGAACATAGCAAATTTGTATATTTCTGGAGGCTATTTTGACCTCAACTTCTTACCAGATTGCATGTTTTTGGATTCAACTTTGGCTGTAGGAGATTTTAATGCTCGACATCCAAGACTCGAAACAATGGGGAGAATTAATTGTAATGGTATAAAATTTTGGCAATTTTTACAAGATCACCCAGATGCTTACTTGTTAGGAAACGAAGAAGTGTCTCATATTAAAGGAAGAAGGTTAGACTATGCTTGCATAATAAGCAGTCAGGGAGTCCAGGCAGAATGTGAGATAATAAGGGAGCTAGTCAGTGACCATTTTCTTGTGTATGTTCAATTACCATTAGGGAAGAGACAGGTGAGATATAGGAGGAAGAGATTGAAACTAAACAAGGATGACACAGAAGTGGTTACCCAAAATATAGAGAAATGGTACAGAAATTATACACCAGTCTGTATGGATAGCTTTTATAATGACTTAGTTGGGGAGATAGAAAGATATTTAACTAAGTCAACACAGAAAAAGATAAATGATAAGACACATGGGGCTAGGAAACACTGCTATACCAATGACAAAATGTTGAAGGGATGGACACAAATGTTAAGGGCAGCACAAAAAGATTGGGTAAAGAATGGTAGAAGAGAAGAAGACAGGGAAATCTTCATGGATATAACCAAAATATGTGGGCAGGCTAGGAAGGAGGCAAGGGAGAAATATTGGCAAGACTTTGCACAGCACATTGGGGAGAGTAAAAATCTCAAAGAAATATGGCAGGACATTAACAAAATTAGAGGAAAAAGGAGTAATTTTATTAGTCATCCTCATCCAGAGGAAGAAGCTAATAAACTGGTTGACAAGTGGGCTAAAGCAGCTAGTGTTACCTCCCTGCCTAACAGGACAATAGAAGCATTAGATGAGTGGCAAAATGAAAGAGGAAGATTTATTTCATCAGCTCTAAATATTTGTGATGTAACATGTGTAGATATTACTCAAGATGAGTTATTAAATGCTGTTAAAAAAGGAAAATCTACAGCACCAGGCGAAGATGGTGTGACTTATGAAATTTTGAACTGCTTAGTTGATATGGAAAATAATCCATTATTAGATTTATTCAACATGAGCTATACAGAGGGTAGATTACCAACAGAATGGAAGAAAGCGATAGTTATTCCTGTCCCTAAGGCAACTGGTGGATACAGGCCAGTGTCTTTAACATCTTGTTTTTCCAAGATGATGGAGAGATTATTATTAAATAGGCTTGTGTATATTGTGGGGGAAAATCTATCTTGTAATATATTTGGTTTTTGGAAGGGAAATGTGCTTCAGACTGTGTTATAAAATGTTTATCAAATGATGCAGACAGATGTAGAGTTTTTGTGGATTTACAAGGAGCATTTAATAAAGCTCACAGTAAAGTAGTTATGAATGAACTGGCTGCTCTAGGGGTATCAGGAAAGTTGTTACACTGGATAGGTGACTACTTGCATGGAAGGAGAATCTGTGTATGGTATCAGGGATGTTTGTCTGAGGAAAGAGCACTTGAACTAGGCACTCCCCAAGGGGGAGTATTGAGTCCAATGTTATTTAATGTGTTAATGAACAAGATAGCCTCACACAAATATCCCAAAGGAGTTGTAACCATCATTTATGCAGATGACATCGTATTTCAAGGAAACTCTGTAAAAAATTTGCAGATTGCATTAAATAATTTTAGTGTTCTTTCTCAAAAGATGGGCTTAGTTATCAATGAAGAAAAAACCAAGTGTGAATGTAAAGGAAGCGGAACTGAATCCGTTTTTCTAAATGGAAAAATTGTTGAGAAAGTGTCAAAGTATAAATATTTAGGAATATATATTGGCTTTACTTGTGAAAGTAAAGGGGCAGAAATACATCATGTCCTCACTCAATGTAGAGCAAGATTACAGCCCTTGAAGGCTCTAGCATGTTGTGGTAAAGGTGCTGGGGCACCCATACTGAGAATGATGTATATTTCTACCATCAGATCACTTATAGACTATGCAGCACCTGTCCTGTCTTGTACTGGTGAAGGAAGGCTACGGAAGCTTGAGATCATGCAAAATGAAGCAATGAGAATAATTTTAGGGTGTCAAAAGAATGCAATGATTAAGATAATGAAAATGGAACTAGGGTTACAGAGCATTTCACAGAGGGTCAATGAAATTAATACAGTTGCAGCAGTTCGATTAATGAGGGGGAACAATGGGGGTAAATTTGTACAAGATATAAATGATGGTTTAAAAGATAAAAGGACCTTCTGCAGGCAAGGCAAGAGAGGATACATGAATGGATTAGAAAAATTGTATTAAAAAATGTAATCTGGCAGAGTGGTGTACAGCTGTTCAGAAGAGTTGTAAGAATCCACCCTGGGAAGAACGAGAAGTAGAGTTAGATATAGTGCCTCTCACAATGAAGAAATCATTACATGAACCAGGACAGTTAAAGGCTTTATATGGGAATAAGATTAGTAATTTGCCTAAAATAAACACATTACATGTATATTGTGACGGTTCAGTTATGTCAAGTGGCAGGGCAGGGTGTGGGATCCTTATAAGACAGTACACAGAACAAGGAAATGATGACATCACAATTGGACTTCGGTTCAGCAGTTTTATATCATCAACACAAGCTGAGTTATATGCAATCTTAGTAGGATTGGAAAATGTTGTAAATATGTATAAAGATGCATATTTTTTGGTTGATAGTAGGGCAGCTTTGGATTCTCTGAACAGTGGGAGTCCAGTCTTTGTACACATTATTGGTTCATGTAGAAAATTAGTAAATACAATAAAGAAAAATGGCCATAATGTTCAATTTGTATGGGTCCCTTCACATGTAGGCATTGGTCTTAATGAAGCAGTAGATATAACAGCAAAAAGAGCCACGGAAAAGGCCGATATCGACATAATATGTACTATAACCTTGAAACAATTAAGGAGCAAATTACGGAAAATACAATCAATAGAAGATAATTTCAAAAGGAATGAAATATACGAGAAAAATGAAACAATGAAACATTACCATCATGTTCTCATGAACACAAAATTTACATTTGGGAAAGATAGGAGTAGGTGGAAAGATTCGGTGTATATGAGGTTAAGATTAGGATATAAATATTATTGGGAACTTGGAGCTGAGAGCAGTGAACAGGATAAAGAATGTAGAGTTTGTAGAACATCCAGATCCCATACCCTGCCACATTATTTACTGGAATGCCCATTGCTTAATGTATATAGAAATGCCCATATAAATAATGTCCCCATGCAAATAGAGTGGATGTTTAAAAATAGGAAAATAGATGAAATATTAAAGAAATATAGAAATTTTGCATCTAGAATATAACTATGTGAGTCCTGAGAGGGACATTCCTGGACTGGGGTGGGGATGACTTATGTCACTTCATCCCTTTGAGATGTATAAATGTTTTTTGTATCTCAATAAACGTATCAATCAATCATTCAATGGGTAATAATACAACTAATCGATTAGCGGATCTCTTGACTGTAACATCTGCAAATCCTTTATAAGTAGGTCCTGGTGTTTGTGACTTATAGGGTACAGTTACGTCTCTTATAAAACCATCTCGAACAAGGTTCAGTTGTTATTACTTGTGCTAACTTCCAAGCTCCTCACACAGTATTGCTATCTTGTACTAAAACTAAATCACCTACTCTAAGATTCCTGTTTACAGTGTATCATTTTTGCTGAGTGATAACAGTTAGAAAGTAGTCTCTTTGCCACTTTTTCCAAAAAGAATTGACAACTTTATCTATAAACTTCAATCTACCTTTGTGGTCAGTACTATCAGCCCAAGGTCCCATTGGTGCATGAGCTGAGGTACGTCAGAGTAATCTTTCATGAGGACATAGGTATTGACCAAGGTTTACATCCGAGCCTGGCCGAACTCTTATAGGTCTCTGGTTAAGTAAATTAGCTACCTCAAACATTGTTGTTTGTAATTCACCAAAACTCAGAACAGTATCACCGATCAACATTATCAATGACCATTTAATCAACTGAATCAGTGATTCGCTGCACCCGTTTTGCCAAGGAGCGTCGGCCGATTTATTAAAAACGCAATCCACGCCACTATTTGCGCCATAATTTGTTACATCAGACCAAATCCACTTACTTGTCATGTCATTAATTTCCTTATTAGCTGCCAGCAGCTGTGTACCTCTATCAGTGTATACAGTTCCAGGAAAGCCTCTAAGTGAAACAAATCTCCTAAAAATCATCAAACAGCCACTGGTGTCATATCCTTCAACCAAATCAATATTCATGTCCCGGCTTACTAAACAATTGAAAATTATACTACAAGCCTTTCAGTATGTTCTACGTTTTACATTATCTCCTATCTTGAATGGCCCAAAATAATACAGCGAAGTATAATTATATGGGGGGGATTGTTTCAACCTTTCATTTATTACTTCACCCATTTTTCTACCATATACTTTAAGACTCATTATCTTACATTTTGCACTTTTATATTTTAGTGATCTAATTATTTTTCTAGCTCCTGGAGCCCAGAATTTATTTTTCAATTTAGCCAAAGGTACACTCGGAAACCATAATCTCTAGCCCACCTGGGTCGGTATTGGAGGTTTGAACGGTGTCCTTTCTGGACAACACACGCACGAACACACACAGTCATAGTATGGCTGTATAGATGACATTATGTATAAATATTGTATATGGCATTTTATAATCTGCATTATCTTCATTATATGTGAACGCGAAGAAAAAATACCATAGTTTGTAGTTACGAAAGTACGAATGGAAATAAACACTTCCAAACCACCCAGTGACTCCACACAACGTGAGTGTGTGTGTGTGTGTGTGTGTGTGTGTGTGTGTGTGCCAGACCACGATGCTTCCCATCATTCGCATAACTATATGAAAAATCGTGTTTAATTTAACTATATATTTCAAAAATCTTAAATTACATGTGGATCAGACACTCCTCATTTGACACACTTATAGTGTAATACTTTGACCATCCCACCTGGGCACATGGAGGCCCACGGTAGCTCTCACGGGGCAACATACGCAAGAACACACAAGTTATGATATGAACCCTTCCACGCTTCACTATGATTATCATGTTATGTTCATCGTGCTCTGTATCTTGGTAACTAGTCATAGTATCAATACATGGCAGTGTTATTTGTATAATATTGTAACTTTTACCCCACAGTTATTGTTGTAAATCATGGACAGGAAGGATACATAAATTGCAATATCAAGTGTATGGTTCGCTCAAAGCCACCCCAAGTCAGACAACGCATCACACAAAGTTACACTAATAATAATAATAATAATAATAAACGGTTTATTAATAGAGTTGCAGCAGTTGTCTGAAAATATACACTTACATTTGATTTAGACATAATGATATAATATGCATTGAATACATTTACAGGGGTGTTCAGTATTTTATCAATAGATGGGATGGTGCTATTCTTATAACTATCGGTGCGGGCTCTTATGGGCGCGAGGTGGGTGGGGGGCTGACGGTGGCAGGAGGTGGCGATGACGAGGGTGGTGCAATAGTTGGCTGCCAAACCTTTCCAGTGCTTGGTGGTGGAGGTCACTGAGGGATGGCATTTCCAGGGTGTGTGTGTGTGTTCTGTAACATTACGCTTCATCCTTAGTAGGTAAGATGTTTCATAAAGAGGTTTCTCCCATTCGCCATTGTGAGCATCGTCCCAGAGCACATTGTTTCCATCAAAATCATGGTTCATCCTTATTTCCCTTCTTCCGTGTAACTATATCATATGGCTAAGTGCTTGCTTTTCATTTCTTTATTTACCAAAATAATGTGGATCAGTTACTCGATATTTAACACATACATGCACTTAGAGCATCAAGATTGTTTTGTAGGCATGACTATTGGTTAATTGAAACCCCAAAAATATTTTTCACATTTATTATGCATAAACATTGTAAACAAATCTATGTGATTATTGTAGTATATAAAATATATTTAATGTTTGGACAGATTCCCAAGAGTTATGCATATTAATACATAGATTTTGTAAGCATATTGATACGAAGTGACGTAAAACCACATAGTAAAATACCTGGACAAATTCCCGACAGTTAGAAACGAAGTTTATGTGACCCCAAAGAGGTTACACCAGAGAGCTAACTCCCCCGCCACCCCCTACAAGGCACCGTCGTGGGCGGAGATTTAATTCCTGACCACAGGTTAATACAGTGTCCAGCCTCCATCTGCTGCTATAACTTCATGCAATCTGGTGGGCATGGAATCTATCAGATTGCTGCAGATGTTCGGCCTCCTCACTGCCTCACTCGTTTTCTCCTCACCATCTCATTCAGCAACCATATGCGCCCGTATATTTTCTATTGGATTACAATCGGCTCCTTTAGGGGACCAGTCCAATAGAATAATCTGCGGGTGCGCCTCAAACCAACGCTTGACTGCCTGACTTGTATGTATTTGACTGCGGTCTTGCACCATACATATAGGCTGTGGGTCTGGGATGGCTTATGAGTTGCTGGGAGGATGGTTAGCAGTCCTGTTGAACTGGCAGGTAGACAAAATAGAAAACTTAAAGCCAAACTGTAAGAAAACCCATGGACAATGGGACATTAGTAAAATATACTAGGTCATTTTAGCGCGTGCACTCACATAATATACAGATCTATTGGTCCTTGCGAGGCTGTTCGGTTATGCTATGCTAACTAGTTTGCTAGGGTGAGGGAAAGTATATATATATATATATATATATATATATATATATATATATATATATATATATATATATATATATATATATATATATATATATATATATATATATACAAACATCTTGAAGTAGGGCTTCTTTTAATTGCTAACGTTTCGGAAATAATCCTTTTCCATCATCAGAGCCTAAAAAGTTTTGAACAAGTTTAAAAATGCAGGTGATACTTACCGAATGTCCCCCCTAATTTAAGCCTTTGTTCTATCGTCGGTATGTTGATGGCACTTTTTTAATTTTCAGATCACTTGATCACGTCCCTATGTTCCTAAATTATTTAAATTCGAAACATGGCAACATCAAATATACTTGTGAATTGGAAAAGGAAAATATTCTTCCATTCCTTGATGTTAATATCCACCGTCTACATAATAGTTTCGAGACAGCCTTATGCAGAAAACCAACTTTCACTGGTTTGAGTTCAAAATTTTCATCTTTTATTCCACTTAATTACAAACGTGATCTAGTACGTATTCTTACAGAGCCTTCAATATATGCTCAAGCTATTTCCACTTGGATATTTAACTAAAATACATAAATGAACTACTCTTTAATAATGGCTTCCCGAAGAGATTTACAGACACTTATATTGGCAAAACGCTTAATAGGTTTTTAGTCCCACACAGCCTCAAATCCACACTGTCCGTAAATATTCTATCTATATATACATATATATATATATATATATATATATATATATATATATATATATATATATATATATATATATATATATATATATATATATATATATATATATATGCAAGTAAATCACTGTAGGTGCGCGTGATCTAGGTATATGCTGATAACCACAAGGAAAGAAGAAAACATTGACTGGGATAATGCCTCCTCAATATTACCATGTAAGTCAATTGACAGTAGGAACATCATAGAATCTAGTCTTATTAAACATACCGAAGCATTCAACATGAATTTGAGTAACGGCATGTACAAGCTGGACAATTTTGTAATTAAGAAGATTTGTGATCAGGTGAGAAGGCCGGGTCACTTGACCATCTGACCTGACCACCAACCGTTGTGTGCTATTTAAAGATTAGTAGGGTCATTACCTAATACCTGACCATTGTGGACCTGGTCTCACCCTCCTCTGTATATATACACCTTGATTTGTATTCTTTCTAGATCACCCCCAAATATATAGACTATAACTTATTA
>NW_024755420.1:5000-7024 GCF_018991925.1 Homarus americanus
AGGGGTGGTGATCTACAGGGCGTCAGTAGCAGTCTTTCAGTGTGACACACAAGGGGTGGTGATCTACAGGGCGTCAGTAAGCTATCTAGAAAATAAGCAGTTTTTTTTTGGACCTTAATTGTTTGACAGAGATTAACTGCTTTAAGTGTATAATGACTGTACAGGAGGATGAGAAAATTAACTGTTTTAGGTGACAGTATTAAAGAGGGTGTTGTGTTTTTACAGATTACATCGACGTGTCAAGCAGGTCCACTGTCTTCACTTTCCACACTGAAGCTTCCAAGGACTACCAGAGAGACTGGGAGATCTATGTCCAACAGCTCACCTGTGACGCCACTGGGACAGCAGGTACAGAGGCTCTGCTAACAAACCCTTAACATCACTTCTCACTAGGATGACATAATCACACAAAAATAATCTAACCTGTCTGAATCAAACTAAACCTAATTTGATGAGTGTGATGACTTCTGTCGGACTTGTAAACAAGGCGGAGGCGTTGAACAAATTCTTTTCCTCGGTGTTCGCAAGAGAGGATGTGAACAATCTTTCTCTGTTTGAGGACAGACGGTTTAACACAGCACTTACTCACATGTGTTCTCAGAAGAACGTATAAGAAATAAATTGTCAAAGATAAAGGTGTATAAGAGTCCCGGCCCTAACATGGTGCATGCCAGAGTGCTAAGAGAGTTGTGCAACGAGCTTGCCGAGCCCTGAAGATCCTGTTTTGTAAATGCCTGGATGAACAAAAGGTCCCCAGTGAATGGAAAGTGGCTTATGTGAGTCCTATCTTCAAGAAGGATGATCGTCACTCCACGAACAACTATAGACCGGTGAGCCTGACCAGCATAATATGTAAAGTACTTGAGAGTATTATCAGAGATGCCGCGATGGAACATCTACTACGAAACAACCTTGTAAAGGATTGACAACACGGTTTTATGCCGGGGCGCTCCTGCTTAACACAAATGCTCAAGGTATTGGATATTTGGACCCATATTCTGGAACGGGGTGGTAATATCGACAATATTTACCTTGATTTTTCCAAATTATAAACGTCATTGAGTTTATATATAGGTAGACTAATGTGTTATAGAGAAATATAGAGAAAGTTATGGTCACTGTGTTATAAGCTAGGCAGTTGTATACTTTCTATTCTCTATGGAAAGCTGAGGTGCCGTAGTGCAGGCACCAGTCTGGTGACCCTACTTTGGACCGTTTCAATCAGTTGACAGTCCCTAGCACATCTCGGGGACCAGACGGGGTGACAGTACTCCAGACGGGGAAGCACTTCACTCTTGAAGATAGTTTCGAGGGACGGGTCCGTCTAGATATCTCACAATGGCCCGAGAACTTCAGTTCATTGCCAACATACACACCCAGGTCAATTTCACATTCAGTATATTAATGCACTCCTCCTTACAGTAGGTACTTCCCAGGTGTATCCTTTTACACTTCGTGACATTGAATCTTAGCAGCCATTTCTTCGACCATTCTTGGAGTTCACAGAGGTCCTTCTGCAGGTCTTCACAGTCCGCTTGGTTCTTAATTTCCCTGAATAACTTGGCATCGTACGCAAACATTTGTATGGAGGATTGTACAGCGTCAGGCATGTCATTTATGAAGCAAGCAAACAACAGCGGGCCCAATACACTGCCCTGTGGTATACCCTGCTTATCACGGGTACACAAGATGATTTTGTGCCATTAATCACCACACACTGTTTGTGGTCATGGCGAAAGTCTCACATCCACGCTAGGACACTTCCCCCCAATCCCGTACCCTTCCAATTTAATTCTCAGCCTTTCTCAAAGGGTACGCTGTCGAAAGCCTTGGGAAAATCTAGGTATATAATATCGATATTACCACCCCGTTCCTGAAAATGGGTCCAAATATCCAATACCTTGAGCAATTGTGTTAAGCAGGAGCGCCCCGTCATAAAACAGTGTTGGCAATGCCTTACAAGGTTGTTTCGTATAGATGCTCCATCATGGCATCTCTGATAATACTTGTTAGATGTTCTGGGT